>NW_022148533.1:0-18471 GCF_901933205.1 Camarhynchus parvulus | reverse complement strand
ATCCGACACTGGCTATGGGCTCAAGCGGCGCCGTGACAGGTAATCTGGCGGGTTTGTGACAGGCATGCGCCTCTCTCTGCCGAGGGTCCTCTTTCGGCCGCCATCGAGGGAGTGGCGTGTCGCCAATGTCGCGGACTTTCTTTGACCTTCTCAAGCTGGCGGCCAAAAGGGCGGGAAAATTGCAGACCCCCCCCGTTAGTCTGCCACCCTGTGGCTACTGAGCGGTACTGCAGCCCTCTCCTCCGCCCCGAGCCAGCGCCCTGCCCCTCGCCGCCGGGGGCAAAAGGAAATGGCCTCAGGTTGCAGCAGGGAAGGCTTAGATTGGCTTTGAGGAAAAATTTCTTCACTGCAAGGGTGGTCAGGCATAGGAGCAGGCTGCCCAGGGCAGTCCCCATGCCTGGAGACATTTAAAGGATGTCAAGATGTGGTGCTCAGGGACCTGATTTGGGGGGGGGGCTTGGCAGTGCTGGGGCAGCAGCTGGGCTCGATGACCTTAGAAGGCTTTTCCAGCCTAAAGGATCCTATGGTTCTGGAAAGCCTTGACCCCTCTGGCTCTAACACAGCACCTGGATGCTGACAGAATGGGGCTGGTCATAGGCACTGCAGGTCCCTGTCCCACAGGGAGAGGACAAGCCAGTGTCACCTGCAGGGAGGGTCTTGTCCCCAGAGAGCAGTCAGTGACTCCATCCCCGCCCGGGGCTCTGGGTGCCCCCTCGGGGTGGACACCTGCCCTCAGGTTTCCCTCTGGGCACCCGGGAAGGGAACCAGGTCCATCCGTGTGGCAGCTCCAGGGCTTGCAGGCTTTGGGGCTTTGCAGCTGTGTGCCTTGTCACAAGGTGGCAGGGACGTGACACTGCCTGGCAACGCTGCTGGCCTGGGATCCTTGCTGCTTTCCTCCTATCCGCTATGGATTTGGCAGCAATCTTCTGTCTTTTCTTTCAACCTGTCCTTGGGCCAGTTCAAAGAGAGGGTAATTAGTTATTTCAAAGCCTACATAGTTTACCTATTGGCACTGGAGAGAAAAGACAAAAACCTGCTTTGCATCCTTCTGCCTGGAAGTCATTGTGGCACAGGGAAGTGAGGAAGGGGCTGGCCAGGGTCACTGAGGCTCTGAGATGGAGCCGAGTTTGCATTCCAATTTATTGGAACAGAGGCTCATCAGAAGTTTTCTCAGCTGTCCAAGGCACAGAGCCCTGGAGGCAAACAAGCCTGAGCTGCTGCATGCTTGCTGTGAGCCTTGAGGGGAGCGGGCATCATTGCAGGCTTGGGATGGATTGAAATGCGCTAAGGAAACCGGCTCTGGGGAGGGAGGGAGGGAGGGAGGGAAATCCTCTCTTCACACGTGCCAATTCTTCTGTCCAACTCATCACGGCAGGGCAGCGTGAAGACTGAAAGCGTAAGAAGATGTGGAGGGAAACAGAGAATGTGACAGGAGCTCCGAACGCACAAGTGCACGAATTTTGCTTTTTGCTTGGATTTAAACTCAGAAGTTGTAAGGAATTTGGGAATGAGAAGGGACATTTCAGAAGGAGAAGGGTGAGAAGAAGAAGAGGTTGTTGCAGTCCTGGCAAAATCTTTTGTTCTAGCTAATAAAAGAAGTTAGTAAAAAAAGAAAAAGAACAAAAATGTGCATTTCTTTCCCTTCACTGTTATATTCATTGGTGGCATATGGTGTGCTGTTTTATTTCTTGGTATTATTAACTCTGTGTAAATTGTTTTTTTGAGTGAGGCTAACTTTCTGGCTGGGTTGGTTTGTATTTGAGGTAGGATTAATTTCAATAGGTTTCTTTTGTAGACTTCTGACGGGTATTACTGGGATTTTGGTTTTGTTTACCGTATGTCTAAACATACAGATTTGGTAGGGCCAGCTCGGCTGCTGGAGTTTGGGGTGTTAATTGCTTAGATGGCTTTTGTTATATGCAGTTTTTAATTTTTGAAAGGTTTTTTAATGTAGTGGTTTGAAGGTGGTTTTTAAGAATTGATTGTATTGTTTTATGTTGTTTGTAGTTGGTGTATGATAAGGGGTATGGTGTAACTTCTTGAACGTTCTGGTTTTAGTGTTCCTAAGTTCCAATTTCTTTCTGGTTCGATGGGTTATTTTTAGTTTTATTTTTGGGGACAGGGGCATTTATATGGTGGGTTTTTATAGGCAATATGTTTTTTAATTTGGGTAGTGATGTTTTTTAGTATTTTAATAGTTTAGATTTTTTATTTTCATGCTTTTAATTAGTTTTGGTTTTTTAATTTTTTAAAATAACTTTTATAGATTATTGGTTATTATTTGTGAGTTAGCATAAAGGTAGAGCTTTGGGGGCTTTTTTTATTTTCATGTTTAGGGTCAGTTGCACAGTTTTGAGTTTAGTGAGTTGGTTTGATTTTTTTTTTTTTTTTGGGTGTTTGTTTTTATTAGCAGTTATGTCATTTTCAATGTGTATTTGAGATTTTTGGGGTTTTGAGATAGTGGTCTAGGAGGAAGTTTATGATGAGAATGTACGGAGGTTTTGGGCTGGTTCTAGTGGGATTTAAAACTGATTTACAGTTAGGTTTATTTGAGTTTTTGTGAGGGTTAAACGTTGTGGGATCTTTGTTCTGTTAGCAATAGAAATAGGTTTTGTTCTGACACGCCACGGTGGGACGAGCGATGTCCTGCGCACCGGTGCTGACGAAGGTACGGTGTTTTTGTGGTTCTGATGGGTGAGGTTAATGAATTTATATGGTCGAATATAGAGATGAAAATAGAAATAAATATAAATTTAAAAATAAATATAAAATTATAGTGGTAAACATAAATATAGAAAACAAATAGAGCATGTGAATGTGTCTGTCTGTGTCCACTCGTCTCTGCGTGTGTGAGCGCATGCTGACTGGATTTAACCTTGTATGTGTGACTCTTGCTTTTCAGGTTTTTCAACTAATTTTTAAATTTAGAATAAAAAATCCCCAGCCGGGGGTTTGGTTTTTTTTTCCCCCTGGCTGGGTTTTCTTTTCCTCGGTCCCAGTTGGTCTGCGAGGCGACGTTCATCGCCAAATTTGGGCACGGACCGCCCAGGGACCAGGGTTTTCGTCAGGCAGGAGGATTTTTTGGAGGCTCCCGGGAACCACGTTCCCGAGGACCAACGATTGCTGGGGTGTAATTTAGCAGTTGTGATGAGAGTGATGCTGAGTTGGTGTGTAATCTGAAGGGGGTGTTAATGGTAGATGAGTGTTGTTTTCTGTGTGCTTTTGTTGTTTTGGGTTTCCTGTAACAATGAATCAACATGTAATGAAAATAGAAAAAGGTTATCATCTTGTGTTAATGTGTGTATTGCTCTGTATTTGCAGTAACTGCTGCATCTCCCTGTATTGCTCCATATGTAAATTCGACTCTTACCAGTGTGTCTATGGGCTGTGTCTGCACTTGCATTTGTATACACTGTTTCCATGTATTTTGCTGATGTGTAAATAAAAACATTCATTTAATCAAGTTGAATCACCCCTAATAAAGATACCCCCTGCCCTTCCCTTACCCCCACCGTGACTCCTGTTTTTTTTGGTGTGGTTTTGTCATTTCTTTCCACTATATTCCTTCCTCTTGCTCCTGACTTTTCTATTTCTGACTTAATTTCCATCTGTCTCTAACCCTTTGTTTCTGTTTCTCACTCTTTGTGACACTGTGTCTCTGCTTCTGTAACTCTGTTTCTATCTGCTTCCTTATTTCTGTTTGTCAATTTCACTATTTCTGTCTGACTGTATTTATTTTTCTCTTTTGTCTATACTTTGCACCTTTTTTCTTTTTATTTATAACTTTCACCCTCACTCTTCTTGCTTCTTTTTCTGACTGCGTTCTCCTTTTCCTTTTCTTTGGTTTGTTGTTTTTGCTCTTAGTCTTTTCCTTTTTCCCTCTAGCCCTAAGTTTTCACTTTCAACTTTAATCTAACCACTTTCTTTTCCCTCTAACTCCTGTTCTTCTTCAGTTTTCCCACCCTCTTTTTCTTCTCTGTCTGTCTGCTTTTCTCCTCTGTCTGTCTGTCTTCTCCAGTCTCTGTCTGCTCTTCACTGCTTTTTCCTACTCTCCCTCTATTTTTCTCAATCCTTTCTTCTCTCTACTTTTCTCTCTACCACTCTTTACCTTTCTCTCTCTACTCTCTCTACTCTCTCTTCTCTCTCCCACTCTCTACCTTTCTTTTCTCTCTGTCTGTCTCTCTGTCTGTCTCTCTTTTCTCCTCTCTCTGCTTTTCTCTCTCTTCTCTGCTCTTCCCCCTTTCTTATTTTCCTTTCTAGCTTTAGATTAAAAAAGCAGCTGTAGAAACTTTCTGGCTCCCTGTGAGTAAAAGAAAAAAAAAAAAAACCAAAACCAACCATTTACTCGGCTGGAGTCTGAAATTTTCTACTGCTGCACGGAAGATAAAATAAAAACTATTACTGTATACAGCATAGGGACCCCCACCCCAGCTGCCACCACTCACCCCTAATCAGTGGCCACCACCCACACCCAGCCCCACACACAAACCCCTCCCCTGCAGCCCCCATGCACACACCCCTGCACTGCTGCCGCCCAGCCCAGCCCCATCTGCTGTGAGCCAGCAGAGCGCTGCCTGCGCCAGCACACTGCAGCTACAGCGCCCCCTGCTGGTCCCCGCATCGCAGTGCAAGTATAGCGTCCCCTGCTGTCTGCAATGGCGCACTGCAAGCGCAGCGCCCCCTGCCCTCTGCACCGGCCCACTGCAAGCGCAGCGACCCCTGCTGTCTGTGCGGCGCACTGCAATCGCAGCGCCCCTTGCCGTCTGCGCCAGGCGCACTGCAAGTACAGTGCCCCCTGCCGTCTGAACCAGTGCACTGCAAGTACAGCGCCCCCTGCCCTCTGCGCCAGTGTACTGCAAGCGCCCCCTGCCCTCTGCGCCAGTGTACTGCAAGCGCAGCGCCCCTCCTGGCTGGCGCACAGCAGGAAAAATGCAGCCAAATGACGTCACCCTGTCGGTTGCGCTTTACGGCGCAAGAGGCGCCGTAAAATGTGACTGTCTAAAAAGATGCCTAAAAGTGCGACCGTGGTAAAAGGTGCCATAAAGGGTGCCATAAAGCGTGATTGTCGTAAGAGCTGTCGTAAAGCATGACTGTCGTAAAGGGGTCGTGATGTGAATGGAAAAGGCAGAAGAGTGCTAAGGAACTGTTTTCTATCAGTTTGCAAGCTGCACACACAATGCCAGTGTTGTGCTGCTTCGTTCTTCGCCTTTGGGAAGAAGCCGCTCTCTCCGGCTACCGGAGGGCTGAAAGCGGCTTCTTTACAAAAAAGAGCATTGTGCTGGTTGGGGTGCGCTCCGGAGCGGGGCTTCTGCCGAAAGACGCCCGGGACCGGCGCTTAGCTTCGGGGAGCTCCGTATCTTCGTCTTCAGCATCTCCTGTCACCTACATGTTAGCTGCTTCGTTTTTCGATTTTAGGCTGGCTCCTGAAATTCGTTGATTTTCAGGATGGTTCCCAGACCCAAGCTGGCAGCAGTGGCAACTGGGGCTGGTTTGAGAGTGCCAAGGGACTCCTGCAATCTGCCATAAAGAACCAGGGCTGGTGAGTTTTCTTTGCCAGGGAAAAGGGCCGATGTTTGTGTCTGGGTCCTATGGCCAGGAGTGACCGGCTGGCTCCTGAAATTCAGTGATTTTCAGGATGGTTCCCAGACCCAAGCTGGCACCAGTGGCAACTGGGGCTGGTTTGAGAGTGCCAAGGGACTCCTGCAATCTGCCATAAAGAACCAGGGCTGGTGAGTTTTCTTTGGTAGGGAAAAGGGCCGATGTTGGTGTCTGGGGTCTGTGGCCGGGAGTGGCCGGCTGGCTCCTGAAATTTTTTCAGGATGGTTCCCAGACCCAAGCTGGCACCAGTGGCAACTGGGGCTGGTTTGAGAGTGCCAAGGGACTCCTGCAATCTGCCATAAAGAACCAGGGCTGGTGAGTTTTCTTTGGAGGGAAAAGGGCCAATGTTGGTGTCTGGGGTGCTGTGGCCGGGAGTGGCCGGCTGGCTCCTGAAATTCGGTGATTTTCAGGATGGTTCCCAGACCCAAGCTGGCACCAGTGGCAACTGGGGGTGGTTTGAGAGTGCCAAGGGACTCCTGCAATCTGCCATAAAGAACCAGGGCTGGTGAGTTTTCTTTGCCAGGGAAAAGGGCGATGTTGGTGTCTGGGTCCTGTGGCCAGGAGTGGCGGCTGGCTCCTGAAATTCGGTGATTTTCAGGATGGTTCCCAGACCCAAGCTGGCACCAGTGGCAACTGGGGCTGGTTTGAGAGTGCCAAGGGACTCCTGCAATCTGCCATAAAGAACCAGGGCTGGTGAGTTTTCTTTGGAGGGAAAAGGGCCTATAGTTTGTGTCTGGGGTTTGCTGTGGCTGGGAGTGGCTGGCTGGCTCCTGAAATTCGGTGATTTTCAGGATGGTTCCCCAGACCCAAGCTGGCACCAGTGGCAACTGGGGCTGGTTTGAGAGTGCCAAGGGACTCCTGCAATCTGCCATAAAGAACCAGGGCTGGTGAGTTTTCTTTGGAGGGAAAAGGGCCTTAGTTTGTGTCTGGGGTGCTGTGGCTGGGAGTGGCCTGCTGGCTCCTGAAATTCGGTGATTTTCAGGATGGTTCCCAGACCCAAGCTGGCACCAGTGGCAACTGGGGCTGCTTTGAGAGTGCCAAGGGACTCCTGCAATCTGCCATAAAGAACCAGGGCTTGTGAGTTTTCTTTGCCAGGGAAAAGAGCCGATGTTGGTGTCTGGGTCCTGTGGCCGGGAGTGGCCAGCTGGCTACTGAAATTCGGTGATTTTCAGGATGGTTCCCAGACCCAAGCTGGCACCAGTGGCAACTGGGGCTGGTTTGAGAGTGCCAAGGGACTCCTGCAATCTGCCATAAAGAACCAGGGCTGGTGAGTTTTCTTTGCCAGGGAAAAGGGCCGATGTTGGTGTCTGGGGTCCTGTGGCGGGGAGTGGCGGGCTGGCTCCTGAAATTCGGTGATTTTCAGGATGGTTCCCAGACCCAAGCTGGCACCAGTGGCAACTCGGGCTGCTTTGAGAGTGCCAAGGGACTCCTGCAATCTGCCATAAAGAACCAGGGCTGGTGAGTTTTCTTTGGAGGGATAAGGGCTATAGTTTGGTGTCTGGGGTGATGTGGCCGGGAGTGGCTGGCTGGCTCCTGAAATTCGGTGATTTTCAGGATGGTTCCCAGACCCAAGCTGGCACCAGTGGCAACTGGGGCTGGTTTGAGAGTGCCAAGGACTCCTGCAATCTGCCATAAAGAACCAGGGCTGGTGAGTTTTCTTTGGAGGGAAAAGGGCCGATGTTGGTGTCTGGGTCCTGTGGCCGGGAGTGGCCGGCTGGCTCCTGAAATTCGGTGATTTTCAGGATGGTTCCCAGACCCAAGCTGGCACCAGTGGCAACTGGGGCTGGTTTGAGAGTGCCAAGGGACTCCTGCAATCTGCCATAAAGAACCAGGGCTGGTGAGTTTTCTTTGGAGGGATAACGGCTACAGTTTGTGTCTGGGTCCTGTGGCCGGGAGTGGCTGGCTGGCTCCTGAAATTCGGTGATTTTTAGGATGGTTCCCACACCCAAGCTGGCACCAGTGGCAACTGGGGCTGGTTTGAGAGTGCCAAGGGACTTCTGCAATCTGCCATAAAGAACCAGGGCTGGTGAGTTTTCTTTGCCAGGGAAAAGGGCCTTAGTTGTGTCTGGGGTCTTGTGGCTGGGAGTGGTGGGCTGGCTCCTGAAATTCAGTGATTTTCAGGATGGTTCCCCAGACCCAAGCTGGCACCAGTGGCAACTGGGGCTGGTTTGAGAGTGCCAAGGGGCTCCTGCAATCTGCCATAAAGAACCAGGGCTGGTGAGTTTTCTTTGCCAGGGAAAAGGGCCAATGTTGGTGTCTGGGTCCTGTGGCCTGGAGTGGCCGGCTGGCTCCTGAAATTCGGTGATTTTCAGGATGGTTCCCAGACCCAAGCTGGCACCAGTGGCAACTCAGGGCTGGTTTGAGAGTGCCAAGGGACTCCTGCAATCTGCCATAAAGAACCAGGGCTGGTGAGTTTTCTTTGGAGGAAAAGGGCTATAGTTTGTGTCTGGGGTGCTGTGGCTGGGAGTGGCTGGCTGGCTCCTGAAATTCGGTGATTTTCAGGATGGTTCCCCAGACCCAAGCTGGCAGCAGTGGCAACTGGGGCTGCTTTGAGAGTGCCAAGGGACTCCTGCAATCTGCCATAAAGAACCAGGGCTGGTGAGTTTTCTTTGGAGGGAAAAGGGCCGATGTTTGTGTCTGGGACCTCTGGCCGGGAGTGGCGGCTGGCTCCTGAAATTCGGTGATTTTCAGGATGGTTCCCCAGACCCAAGCTGGCACCAGTGGCAACTGGGGGGTTTGAGAGTGCCAAGGGACTCCTGCAATCTGCCATAAAGAACCAGGGCTGGTGAGTTTTCTTTGGAGGGATAACGGCTACAGTTGGTGTCTGGGTCCTGTGGCCAGGAGTGGCCAGCTGGCTCCTGAAATTCGGTGATTTTCAGGATGGTTCCCAGACCCAAGCTGGCACCAGTGGCAACCTGGGCTGGTTTGAGAGTGCCAAGGGACTCCTGCAATCTGCCATAAAGAACCAGGGCTGGTGAGTTTTCTTTGCCAGGGAAAAGGGCCGATGTTTGTGTCTGGTTTGCTGTGGCTGGGAGTGGCGGGCTGGCTCCTGAAATTCGGTGATTTTCAGGATGGTTCCCAGACCCAAGCTGGCACCAGTGGCAACTGGGGCTGGTTTGAGAGTGCCAAGGGACTCCTGCAATCTGCCATAAAGAACCAGGGCTGGTGAGTTTTCTTTGGATGGAAAAGGGCCTTAGGGTTTGTCTGGGGTCCTGTGGCTGGGAGTGGCCTGCTGGCTCCTGAAATTCGGTGATTTTCAGGATGGTTCCCAAACCCAAGCTGGCACCAGTGGCAACTGGGGCTGGTTTGAGAGTGCCAAGGGACTCCTGCAATCTGCCATAAAGAACCAGGGCTGGTGAGTTTTCTTTGCCAGGGAAAAATGCCGGTGTTGGTGTTTGGGTCCTGTGGCTGGGAGTGGCCGGCTGGCTCTGAAATTCGGTGATTTTCAGGATGGTTCCCAGACCCAAGCTGGCACCAGTGGCAACTGGGGCTTGTTTGAGAGTGCCAAGGGACTCCTGCAATCTGCCATAAAGAACCAGGGCTTGTGAGTTTTCTTTGCCAAGTAAAGAGCCGATGTTGGTGCCCAAGCTGGCACCAGTGGCAACTCAGGCTGGTTTGAGAGTGCCAAGGGACTCCTGCAATCTGCCATAAAGAACCAGGGCTGGTGAGTTTTCTTTGGAGGGAAAAGGGCTGATGTTGGTGTCTGGCAACCTGTGGACGGGAGTGGCCGGCTGGCTCCTGAAATTCGGTGATTTTCAGGATGGTTCCCAGACCCAAGCTGGCACCAGTGGCAACTCGGGCTGGTTTGAGAGTGCCAAGGGACTCCTGCAATCTGCCATAAAGAACCAGGGCTGGTGAGTTTTCTTTGGACAAAAAGGGCCGATGTTGGTGTCTGGGGTCCTGTGGCCAGGAGTGGCGGCTGGCTCCTGAAATTCGGTGATTTTCAGGATGGTTCCCAGACCCAAGCTGGCACCAGTGGCAACTCGGGCTGGTTTGAGAGTGCCAAAGGACTCCTGCAATCTGCCATAAAGAACCAGGGCTGGTGAGTTTTCTTTGGAGGAAAAAGGGCCTTGTTTTGTGTCTGGGGTCCTGTGGCCAGGAGTGGCTGGCTGGCTCCTGAAATTCGGTGATTTTCAGGATGGTTCCCAGACCCAAGCTGGCACCAGTGGCAACTGGGGCTGGTTTGAGAGTGCCAAGGGACTCCTGCAATCTGCCATAAAGAACCAGGGCTGGTGAGTTTTCTTTGGAGGGAAAAGGGCCGATGTTTGTGTCTGGGGTCCTGTGGCCAGGAGTGGCTGGCTGGCTCCTGAAATTCGGTGATTTTCAGGATGGTTCCCAGACCCAAGCTGGCACCAGTGGCAACTCGGGCTGGTTTGAGAGTGCCAAGGGACTCCTGCAATCTGCCATAAAAGAACCAGGGCTGGTGAGTTTTTGAAGTTGGAGGGAAAAGGGCCGATGTTGGTGTCTGGGGTCCTGTGGCCAGGAGTGGCCGGCTGGCTCCTGAAATTCGGTGATTTTCAGGATGGTTCCCAGACCCAAGCTGGCACCAGTGGCAACTGGGGCTGGTTTGAGAGTGCCAAGGGACTCCTGCAATCTGCCATAAAGAACCAGGGCTGGTGAGTTTTCTTTGGAGGGAAAAGGGCCGATGTTGGTGTCTGGGGTCCTGTGGCCAGGAGTGGCCGGCTGGCTCCTGAAATTCGGTGATTTTCAGGATGGTTCCCAGACCCAAGCTGGCACCAGTGGCAACTGGGGCTGGTTTGAGAGTGCCAAGGGACTCCTGCAATCTGCCATAAAGAACCAGGGCTGGTGAGTTTTCTTTGAGGGAAAAGGGCCGATGTTGGTGTATGGGGTCCTGTGGCCAGGAGTGGCCGGGCTGCCTCCTGAAATTCGGTGATTTTCAAGATTGTTCCCAGACCCAAGCTGGCACCAGTGGCAACTGGGGCTGGTTTGAGAGTGCCAAGGGACTCCTGCAATCTGCCATAAAGAACCAGGGCTGGTGAGTTTTCTTTGGAGGAAAAGGGCCGATGTTGGTGTATGGGGTCCTGTGGCCAGGAGTGGCCGGCTGCCTCCTGAAATTCGGTGATTTTCAGGATTGTTCCCAGACCCAAGCTGGCACCAGTGGCAACTCGGGGGCTGGTTTGAGAGTGCCAAGGGACTCCTGCAATCTGCCATAAAGAACCAGGGCTGGTGAGTTTTCTTTGGAGGAAAAGGGCCGATGTTGGTGTATGGGGGTCCTGTGGCCAGGAGTGGCCGGCTGCCTCCTGAAATTCGGTGATTTTCAAGATTGTTCCCAGACCCAAGCTGGCACCAGTGGCAACTCGGGCTGGTTTGAGAGTGCCAAGGACTCCTGCAATCTGCCATAAAGAACCAGGGCTGGTGAGTTTTCTTTGGAGGGAAAAGGGCCGATGTTGGTGTATGGGGTCCTGAGGCCAGGAGTGGCCGGCTGCCTCCTGAAATTCGGTGATTTTCAAGATTGTTCCCAGACCCAAGCAGGCACCAGTGGCAACTCGGGCTGGTTTGAGAGTGCCAAGGACTCCTGCAATCTGCCATAAAGAACCAGGGCTGGTGAGTTTTCTTTGGAGGGAAAAGGGCCGATGTTGGTGTATGGGGTCCTGTGGCCAGGAGTGGCCGGCTGCCTCCTGAAATTCGGTGTGATTTTCAAGATTGTTCCCAGACCCAAGCTGGCACCAGTGGCAACTCGGGCTGGTTTGAGAGTGCCAAGGGACTCCTGCAATCTGCCATAAAGAACCAGGGCTGGTGAGTTTTCTTTGGAGGAAAAGGGCCGATGTTGGTGTATGGGGTCCTGTGGCCAGGAGTGGCCGGCTGCCTCCTGAAATTCGGTGATTTTCAAGATTGTTCCCAGACCCAAGCAGGCACCAGTGGCAACTCGGGCTGGTTTGAGAGTGCCAAGGACTCCTGCAATCTGCCATAAAGAACCAGGGCTGGTGAGTTTTCTTTGGAGGGAAAAGGGCCGATGTTGGTGTATGGGGGTCCTGAGGCCAGGAGTGGCCGGGCTGCCTCCTGAAATTCGGTGATTTTCAAGATTGTTCCCAGACCCAAGCAGGCACCAGTGGCAACTCGGGCTGGTTTGAGAGTGCCAAGGGACTCCTGCAATCTGCCATAAAGAACCAGGGCTGGTGAGTTTTCTTTGAGGAAAAGGGCCGATGTTGGTGTATGGGGTCCTGAGGCCAGGAGTGGCCGGGCTGCCTCCTGAAATTCGGTGATTTTCAAGATTGTTCCCAGACCCAAGCAGGCACCAGTGGCAACTCGGGCTGGTTTGAGAGTGCCAAGGGACTCCTGCAATCTGCCATAAAGAACCAGGGCTGGTGAGTTTTCTTTGGAGGGAAAAGGGCCGATGTTGGTGTATGGGGTCCTGTGGCCAGGAGTGGCCGGCTGCCTCCTGAAATTCGGGTGATTTTCAAGATTGTTCCCAGACCCAAGCAGGCACCAGTGGCAACTCGGGCTGGTTTGAGAGTGCCAAGGGACTCCTGCAATCTGCCATAAAGAACCAGGGCTGGTGAGTTTTTCTTTGGAGGGAAAAGGGCCGATGTTGGTGTATGGGGTCCTGAGGCCAGGAGTGGCCGGGCTGCCTTTTTCTTTGAGGGAAAAGGGCCGATGTTGGTGTATGGGGTCCTGAGGCCAGGAGTGGCCGGCTGCCTCCTGAAATTCGGTGATTTTCAAGATTGTTCCCAGACCCAAGCAGGCACCAGTGGCAACTCGGGCTGGTTTGAGAGTGCCAAGGACTCCTGCAATCTGCCATAAAGAACCAGGGCTGGTGAGTTTTTCTTTGAGGGAAAAGGGCCGATGTTGGTGTATGGGGTCCTGAGGCCAGGAGTGGCCGGCTGCCCTCCTGAAATTCGGTGATTTTCAAGATTGTTCCCAGACCCAAGCAGGCACCAGTGGCAACTCGGGCTGGTTTGAGAGTGCCAAGGGACTCCTGCAATCTGCCATAAAGAACCAGGGCTGGTGAGTTTTCTTTGGAGGGAAAAGGGCCGATGTTGGTGTATGGGGGTCCTGAGGCCAGGAGTGGCCGGCTGCCTCCTGAAATTCGGTGATTTTCAAGATTGTTCCCAGACCCAAGCAGGCACCAGTGGCAACTCGGGCTGGTTTGAGAGTGCCAAGGACTCCTGCAATCTGCCATAAAGAACCAGGGCTGGTGAGTTTTCTTTGGAGGGAAAAGGGCCGATGTTGGTGTATGGGGTCCTGTGGCCAGGAGTGGCCGGCTGCCTCCTGAAATTCGGTGATTTTCAAGATTGTTCCCAGACCCAAGCTGGCACCAGTGGCAACTCGGGCTGGTTTGAGAGTGCCAAGGGACTCCTGCAATCTGCCATAAAGAACCAGGGCTGGTGAGTTTTCTTTGGAGGGAAAAGGGCCGATGTTGGTGTATGGGGTCCTGAGGCCAGGAGTGGCCGGCTGCCTCCTGAAATTCGGTGATTTTCAAGATTGTTCCCAGACCCAAGCAGGCACCAGTGGCAACTCGGGCTGGTTTGAGAGTGCCAAGGGACTCCTGCAATCTGCCATAAAGAACCAGGGCTGGTGAGTTTTCTTTGAGGGAAAAGGGCCGATGTTGGTGTATGGGGTCCTGAGGCCAGGAGTGGCGGCTGCCTCCTGAAATTCGGTGATTTTCAAGATTGTTCCCAGACCCAAGCAGGCACCAGTGGCAACTCGGGCTGGTTTGAGAGTGCCAAGGACTCCTGCAATCTGCCATAAAGAACCAGGGCTGGTGAGTTTTCTTTGGAGGAAAAGGGCCGATGTTGGTGTATGGGGTCCTGAGGCCAGGAGTGGCCGGGCTGCCTCCTGAAATTCGGTGATTTTCAAGATTGTTCCCAGACCCAAGCAGGCACCAGTGGCAACTCGGGCTGGTTTGAGAGTGCCAAGGGACTCCTGCAATCTGCCATAAAGAACCAGGGCTGGTGAGTTTTCTTTGAGGAAAAAGGGCCGATGTTGGTGTATGGGGTCCTGAGGCCAGGAGTGGCCGGGCTGCCTCCTGAAATTCGGTGATTTTCAAGATTGTTCCCAGACCCAAGCAGGCACCAGTGGCAACTCGGGCTGGTTTGAGAGTGCCAAGGGACTCCTGCAATCTGCCATAAAGAACCAGGGCTGGTGAGTTTTCTTTGGAGGAAAAGGGCCGATGTTGGTGTATGGGGTCCTGAGGCCAGGAGTGGCCGGCTGCCTCCTGAAATTCGGTGATTTTCAAGATTGTTCCCAGACCCAAGCAGGCACCAGTGGCAACTCGGGCTGGTTTGAGAGTGCCAAGGGACTCCTGCAATCTGCCATAAAGAACCAGGGCTGGTGAGTTTTCTTTGGAGGGAAAAGGGCCGATGTTGGTGTATGGGGTCCTGAGGCCAGGAGTGGCCGGGCTGCCTCCTGAAATTCGGTGATTTTCAAGATTGTTCCCAGACCCAAGCAGGCACCAGTGGCAACTCGGGCTGGTTTGAGAGTGCCAAGGGACTCCTGCAATCTGCCATAAAGAACCAGGGCTGGTGAGTTTTCTTTGAGGGAAAAGGGCCGATGTTGGTGTATGGGGTCCTGAGGCCAGGAGTGGCCGGGCTGCCTCCTGAAATTCGGGTGATTTTCAAGATTGTTCCCAGACCCAAGCAGGCACCAGTGGCAACTCGGGCTGGTTTGAGAGTGCCAAGGACTCCTGCAATCTGCCATAAAGAACCAGGGCTGGTGAGTTTTCTTTGAGGGAAAAGGGCCGATGTTGGTGTATGGGGTCCTGAGGCCAGGAGTGGCCGGCTGCCTCCTGAAATTCGGGTGATTTTCAAGATTGTTCCCAGACCCAAGCAGGCACCAGTGGCAACTCGGGCTGGTTTGAGAGTGCCAAGGGACTCCTGCAATCTGCCATAAAGAACCAGGGCTGGTGAGTTTTCTTTGGAGGAAAAGGGCCGATGTTGGTGTATGGGGTCCTGAGGCCAGGAGTGGCCGGCTGCCTCCTGAAATTCGGGTGATTTTCAAGATTGTTCCCAGACCCAAGCAGGCACCAGTGGCAACTCGGGCTGGTTTGAGAGTGCCAAGGACTCCTGCAATCTGCCATAAAGAACCAGGGCTGGTGAGTTTTCTTTGGAGGGAAAAGGGCCGATGTTGGTGTATGGGGTCCTGAGGCCAGGAGTGGCCGGGCTGCCTCCTGAAATTCGGTGATTTTCAAGATTGTTCCCAGACCCAAGCAGGCACCAGTGGCAACTCGGGCTGGTTTGAGAGTGCCAAGGGACTCCTGCAATCTGCCATAAAGAACCAGGGCTGGTGAGTTTTCTTTGGAGGGAAAAGGGCCGATGTTGGTGTATGGGGTCCTGAGGCCAGGAGTGGCCGGCTGCCTCCTGAAATTCGGTGATTTTCAAGATTGTTCCCAGACCCAAGCAGGCACCAGTGGCAACTCGGGCTGGTTTGAGAGTGCCAAGGGACTCCTGCAATCTGCCATAAAGAACCAGGGCTGGTGAGTTTTCTTTGGAGGGAAAAGGGCCGATGTTGGTGTATGGGGTCCTGAGGCCAGGAGTGGCCGGCTGCCTCCTGAAATTCGGTGATTTTCAAGATTGTTCCCAGACCCAAGCAGGCACCAGTGGCAACTCGGGCTGGTTTGAGAGTGCCAAGGGACTCCTGCAATCTGCCATAAAGAACCAGGGCTGGTGAGTTTTCTTTGGAGGAAAAGGGCCGATGTTGGTGTATGGGGTCCTGAGGCCAGGAGTGGCCGGGCTGCCTCCTGAAATTCGGTGATTTTCAAGATTGTTCCCAGACCCAAGCAGGCACCAGTGGCAACTCGGGCTGGTTTGAGAGTGCCAAGGACTCCTGCAATCTGCCATAAAGAACCAGGGCTGGTGAGTTTTCTTTGGAGGGAAAAGGGCCGATGTTGGTGTATGGGGTCCTGAGGCCAGGAGTGGCCGGCTGC
This sequence comes from Camarhynchus parvulus, assembly GCF_901933205.1. Taxonomy (NCBI): domain Eukaryota; kingdom Metazoa; phylum Chordata; class Aves; order Passeriformes; family Thraupidae; genus Camarhynchus; species Camarhynchus parvulus. The sequence goes on along the minus strand of NW_022148533.1, from coordinate 2,990 downwards.
CTCCTGAAATTCGGGTGATTTTCAAGATTGTTCCCAGACCCAAGCAGGCACCAGTGGCAACTCGGGCTGGTTTGAGAGTGCCAAGGACTCCCTGCAATCTGCCATAAAGAACCAGGGCTGGTGAGTTTTCTTTGGAGGGAAAAGGGCCGATGTTGGTGTATGGGGTCCTGAGGCCAGGAGTGGCCGGGCTGCCTCCTGAAATTCGGTGATTTTCAAGATTGTTCCCAGACCCAAGCAGGCACCAGTGGCAACTCGGGCTGGTTTGAGAGTGCCAAGGGACTCCTGCAATCTGCCATAAAGAACCAGGGCTGGTGAGTTTTCTTTGGAGGGAAAAGGGCCGATGTTGGTGTATGGGGTCCTGAGGCCAGGAGTGGCCGGCTGCCTCCTGAAATTCGGTGATTTTCAAGATTGTTCCCAGACCCAAGCAGGCACCAGTGGCAACTCGGGCTGGTTTGAGAGTGCCAAGGACTCCTGCAATCTGCCATAAAGAACCAGGGCTGGTGAGTTTTCTTTGGAGGGAAAAGGGCCGATGTTGGTGTATGGGGTCCTGAGGCCAGGAGTGGCCGGCTGCCTCCTGAAATTCGGTGATTTTCAAGATTGTTCCCAGACCCAAGCAGGCACCAGTGGCAACTCGGGCTGGTTTGAGAGTGCCAAGGGACTCCTGCAATCTGCCATAAAGAACCAGGGCTGGTGAGTTTTCTTTGGAGGGAAAAGGGCCGAATGTTGGTGTATGGGGTCCTGAGGCCAGGAGTGGCCGGGCTGCCTCCTGAAATTCGGGTGATTTTCAAGATTGTTCCCAGACCCAAGCAGGCACCAGTGGCAACTCGGGCTGGTTTGAGAGTGCCAAGGGACTCCTGCAATCTGCCATAAAGAACCAGGGCTGGTGAGTTTTCTTTGGAGGAAAAAGGGCCGATGTTGGTGTATGGGGTCCTGAGGCCAGGAGTGGCCGGCTGCCTCCTGAAATTCGGTGATTTTCAAGATTGTTCCCAGACCCAAGCAGGCACCAGTGGCAACTCGGGCTGGTTTGAGAGTGCCAAGGACTCCTGCAATCTGCCATAAAGAACCAGGGCTGGTGAGTTTTCTTTGGAGGGAAAAGGGCCGATGTTGGTGTATGGGGTCCTGAGGCCAGGAGTGGCCGGCTGCCTCCTGAAATTCGGTGATTTTCAAGATTGTTCCCAGACCCAAGCAGGCACCAGTGGCAACTCGGGCTGGTTTGAGAGTGCCAAGGGACTCCTGCAATCTGCCATAAAGAACCAGGGCTGGTGAGTTTTCTTTGGAGGGAAAAGGGCCGATGTTGGTGTATGGGGTCCTGAGGCCAGGAGTGGCGGGCTGCCTCCTGAAATTCGGTGATTTTCAAGATTGTTCCCAGACCCAAGCAGGCACCAGTGGCAACTCGGGCTGGTTTGAGAGTGCCAAGGGACCCTGCAATCTGCCATAAAGAACCAGGGCTGGTGAGTTTTCTTTGGAGGGAAAAAGGGCCGATGTTGGTGTATGGGGTCCTGAGGCCAGGAGTGGCCGGGCTGCCTCCTGAAATTCGGTGATTTTCAAGATTGTTCCCAGACCCAAGCAGGCACCAGTGGCAACTCGGGCTGGTTTGAGAGTGCCAAGGGACTCCTGCAATCTGCCATAAAGAACCAGGGCTGGTGAGTTTTCTTTGGAGGGAAAAGGGCCGATGTTGGTGTATGGGGTCCTGAGGCCAGGAGTGGCCGGCTGCCTCCTGAAATTCGGTGATTTTCAAGATTGTTCCCAGACCCAAGCAGGCACCAGTGGCAACTCGGGCTGGTTTGAGAGTGCCAAGGACTCCTGCAAACTGCCATAAAGAACCAGGGCTGGTGAGTTTTCTTTGGAGGAAAAAGGGCCGATGTTGGTGTATGGGGGTCCTGAGGCCAGGAGTGGCCGGGCTGCCTCCTGAAATTCGGTGATTTTCAAGATTGTTCCCAGACCCAAGCAGGCACCAGTGGCAACTCGGGCTGGTTTGAGAGTGCCAAGGGACTCCTGCAATCTGCCATAAAGAACCAGGGCTGGTGAGTTTTCTTTGAGGGAAAAGGGCCGATGTTGGTGTATGGGGTCCTGAGGCCAGGAGTGGCCGGCTGCCTCCTGAAATTCGGTGATTTTCAAGATTGTTCCCAGACCCAAGCAGGCACCAGTGGCAACTCGGGCTGGTTTGAGAGTGCCAAGGACTCCTGCAATCTGCCATAAAGAACCAGGGCTGGTGAGTTTTCTTGGAGGGAAAAGGGCCGATGTTGGTGTATGGGGTCCTGAGGCCAGGAGTGGCCGGCTGCCTCCTGAAATTCGGTGATTTTCAAGATTGTTCCCAGACCCAAGCAGGCACCAGTGGCAACTCGGGCTGGTTTGAGAGTGCCAAGGGACTCCTGCAATCTGCCATAAAGAACCAGGGCTGGTGAGTTTTCTTTGGAGGGAAAAGGGCCGATGTTGGTGTATGGGGTCCTGAGGCCAGGAGTGGCCGGGCTGCCTCCTGAAATTCGGTGATTTTCAAGATTGTTCCCAGACCCAAGCAGGCACCAGTGGCAACTCGGGCTGGTTTGAGAGTGCCAAGGGACTCCTGCAATCTGCCATAAAGAACCAGGGCTGGTGAGTTTTCTTTGGAGGAAAAGGGCCGATGTTGGTGTATGGGGTCCTGAGGCCAGGAGTGGCCGGCTGCCTCCTGAAATTCGGGTGATTTTCAAGATTGTTCCCAGACCCAAGCAGGCACCAGTGGCAACTCGGGCTGGTTTGAGAGTGCCAAGGGACTCCTGCAATCTGCCATAAAGAACCAGGGCTGGTGAGTTTTCTTTGGAGGAAAAGGGCCGATGTTGGTGTATGGGGTCCTGAGGCCAGGAGTGGCCGGCTGCCTCCTGAAATTCGGGTGATTTTCAAGATTGTTCCCAGACCCAAGCAGGCACCAGTGGCAACTCGGGCTGGTTTGAGAGTGCCAAGGACTCCTGCAATCTGCCATAAAGAACCAGGGCTGGTGAGTTTTCTTGGAGGGA
>NW_022148532.1:0-18521 GCF_901933205.1 Camarhynchus parvulus | reverse complement strand
GAAAGGCCTGTTGTATAGGTTTGGGGACCTGTGCCCCGGAGTGGCGGTTGGCTCCTGAAAATCCGCGATACGCAGGATGCCTCCCAGACCCAAGCTGGCACCAGTGCCAACTCGGGCTGGTTTGATAGTGCTAACGGAGTCCCACAATCTGCCATCAAAGACCGGGGCTGGTGAGTTTTGTTTCAGAGGGAAAGGCCCGTTGTTTATGTTTGGGGCCATAGGCCCGAGTGGCCGGGTTGGCTCCTGAAAATCCGCATACGCAGGATGCCTCCCAGACCCAAGCTGGCACCAGTGCCAACTCGGGCTGGTTTGATAGTGCTAACGGAGTCCCACAATCTGCCATCAAAGACCGGGGCTGGTGAGTTTTGTTTCAGAGGGAAAGGCCCGTTGTTTATGTTTGGGGCCTGTGCCCCGGAGTGGCCGGGCTGGCTCCTGAAAATCCGCGATACGCAGGATGCCTCCCAGACCCAAGCTGGCACCAGTGCCAACTCGGGCTGGTTTGATAGTGCCAACGGAGTCCCACAATCTGCCATCAAAGACCGGGCTGGTGAGTTTTGTTTCAGAGGGAAAGGCCCGTTGTTTATGTTTTGGGGCCTGTGCCCGGAGTGGCCGGGTTGGCTCCTGAAAATCCGCGATACGCAGGATGCCTCCCAGACCCAAGCTGGCACCAGTGCCAACTCGGGCTGGTTTGATAGTGCCAACGGAGTCCCACAATCTGCCATTAAAGACCGGGGCTGGTGAGTTTTGTTTCAGAGGGAAAGGCCCGTTGTTTATGTTTGGGGCCTGTGCCCCGGAGTGGCCGGCTGGCTCCTGAAAATCCGCGATACGCAGGATGCCTCCCAGACCCAAGCTGGCACCAGTGCCAACTCGGGCTGGTTTGATAGTGCCAACGGAGTCCCACAATCTGCCATCAAAGACCGGGCTGGTGAGTTTTGTTTCAGAGGGAAAGGCCTGTTGTTTAGGTTTGGGGCCTGTGCCCCGGAGTGGCCGGGCTGGCTCCTGAAAATCCGCGATACGCAGGATGCCTCCCAGACCCAAGCTGGCACCAGTGCCAACTCGGGCTGGTTTGATAGTGCCAACGGAGTCCCACAATCTGCCATCAAAGACCGGGCTGGTGAGTTTTGTTTCAGAGGGAAAGGCCTGTTGTTTAGGTTTGGGGCCCTGTGCCCCGGAGTGGCCGGGTTGGCTCCTGAAAATCCGCGATACGCAGGATGCCTCCCCAGACCCAAGCTGGCACCAGTGCCAACTCGGGCTGGTTTGATAGTGCCAACGGAGTCCCACAATCTGCCATCAAAGACCGGGGCTGGTGAGTTTTGTTTCAGAGGGAAAGGCCTGTTGTTTAGGTTTGGGGCCTGTGCCCCCGGAGTGGCCGGGTTGGCTCCTGAAAATCCGCGATACGCAGGATGCCTCCCAGACCCAAGCTGGCACCAGTGCCAACTCGGGCTGGTTTGATAGTGCCAACGGAGTCCCACAATCTGCCATCAAAGACCGGGGCTGGTGAGTTTTGTTTCAGAGGGAAAGGCCCGTTGTTTATGTTTGGGGCCTGTGCCCCGAGTGGCCGGGTTGGCTCCTGAAAATCCGCGATACGCAGGATGCCTCCCAGACCCAAGCTGGCACCAGTGCCAACTCGGGCTGGTTTGATAGTGCCAACGGAGTCCCACAATCTGCCATCAAAGACCGGGCTGGTGAGTTTTGTTTCAGAGGGAAAGGCCTGTTGTTTAGGTTTGGGGCCCTGTGCCCCGGAGTGGCCGGGTTGGCTCCTGAAAATCCGCGATACGCAGGATGCCTCCCAGACCCAAGCTGGCACCAGTGCCAACTCGGGCTGGTTTGATAGTGCCAACGGAGTCCCACAATCTGCCATCAAAGACCGGGGCTGGTGAGTTTTGTTTCAGAGGGAAAGGCCCGTTGTTTAGGTTTGGGGCCTGTGCCCCGGAGTGGCCGGCTGGCTCCTGAAAATCCGCGATACGCAGGATGCCTCCCAGACCCAAGCTGGCACCAGTGCCAACTCGGGCTGGTTTGATAGTGCCAACGGAGTCCCACAATCTGCCATCAAAGACCGGGCTGGTGAGTTTTGTTTCAGAGGGAAAGGCCCGTTGTTTAGGTTTGGGGCCTGTGCCCGAGTGGCCGGGTGGCTCCTGAAAATCCGCGATACGCAGGATGCCTCCCCAGACCCAAGCTGGCACCAGTGCCAACTCGGGCTGGTTTGATAGTGCCAACGGAGTCCCACAATCTGCCATCAAAGACCGGGGCTGGTGAGTTTTGTTTCAGAGGGAAAGGCCCGTTGTTTAGGTTTGGGGCCTGTGCCCCGGAGTGGCCGGGTGGCTCCTGAAAATCCGCGATACGCAGGATGCCTCCCAGACCCAAGCTGGCACCAGTGCCAACTCGGGCTGGTTTGATAGTGCCAACGGAGTCCCACAATCTGCCATCAAAGACCGGGGCTGGTGAGTTTTGTTTCAGAGGGAAAGGCCCGTTGTTTATGTTTGGGGCCTGTGCCCCGGAGTGGCCGGGTTGGCTCCTGAAAATCCGCGATACGCAGGATGCCTCCCAGACCCAAGCTGGCACCAGTGCCAACTCGGGCTGGTTTGATAGTGCCAACGGAGTCCCACAATCTGCCATTAAAGACCGGGGCTGGTGAGTTTTGTTTCAGAGGGAAAGGCCCGTTGTTTATGTTTGGGGCCTGTGCCCCGGAGTGGCCGGGTTGGCTCCTGAAAATCCGCGATACGCAGGATGCCTCCCAGACCCAAGCTGGCACCAGTGCCAACTCGGGCTGGTTTGATAGTGCCAACGGAGTCCCACAATCTGCCATCAAAGACCGGGCTGGTGAGTTTTGTTTCAGAGGGAAAGGCCCGTTGTTTAGGTTTGGGGCCTGTGCCCCGGAGTGGCCGGGTGGCTCCTGAAAATCCGCTGATACGCAGGATGCCTCCCAGACCCAAGCTGGCACCAGTGCCAACTCGGGCTGGTTTGATAGTGCCAACGGAGTCCCACAATCTGCCATCAAAGACCGGGCTGGTGAGTTTTGTTTCAGAGGGAAAGGCCTGTTGTTTAGGTTTGGGGCCTGTGCCCCGGAGTGGCCGGGTTGGCTCCTGAAAATCCGCGATACGCAGGATGCCTCCCAGACCCAAGCTGGCACCAGTGCCAACTCGGGCTGGTTTGATAGTGCCAACGGAGTCCCACAATCTGCCATCAAAGACCGGGGCTGGTGAGTTTTGTTTCAGAGGGAAAGGCCTGTTGTTTAGGTTTGGGGGCCTGTGCCCCGAGTGGCCGGCTGGCTCCTGAAAAATCCGCTGATACGCAGGATGCCCTCCCAGACCCAAGCTGGCACCAGTGCCAACTCGGGCTGGTTTGATAGTGCCAACGGAGTCCCACAATCTGCCATCAAAGACCGGGCTGGTGAGTTTTGTTTCAGAGGGAAAGGCCCGTTGTTTATGTTTGGGGCCTGTGCCCCGGAGTGGCCGGGCTGGCTCCTGAAAATCCGCGATACGCAGGATGCCTCCCAGACCCAAGCTGGCACCAGTGCCAACTCGGGCTGGTTTGATAGTGCCAACGGAGTCCCACAATCTGCCATCAAAGACCGGGGCTGGTGAGTTTTGTTTCAGAGGGAAAGGCCCGTTGTTTATGTTTGGGGCCTGTGCCCCGGAGTGGCCGGGTTGGCTCCTGAAAATCCGCGATATACGCAGGATGCCTCCCAGACCCAAGCTGGCACCAGTGCCAACTCGGGCTGGTTTGATAGTGCCAACGGAGTCCCACAATCTGCCATCAAAGACCGGGCTGGTGAGTTTTGTTTCAGAGGGAAAGGCCCGTTGTTTATGTTTGGGGCCTGTGCCCCGGAGTGGCCGGGTTGGCTCCTGAAAATCCGCGATACGCAGGATGCCTCCCAGACCCAAGCTGGCACCAGTGCCAACTCGGGCTGGTTTGATAGTGCCAACGGAGTCCCACAATCTGCCATCAAAGACCGGGGCTGGTGAGTTTTGTTTCAGAGGGAAAGGCCTGTTGTTTATGTTTGGGGCCTGTGCCCCGGAGTGGCCGGGTGGCTCCTGAAAATCCGCGATACGCAGGATGCCTCCCAGACCCAAGCTGGCACCAGTGCCAACTCGGGCTGGTTTGATAGTGCCAACGGAGTCCCACAATCTGCCATCAAAGACCGGGGCTGGTGAGTTTTGTTTCAGAGGGAAAGGCCTGTTGTTTAGGTTTGGGGCCTGTGCCCCGGAGTGGCCGCTGGCTCCTGAAAATCCGCGATACGCAGGATGCCTCCCAGACCCAAGCTGGCACCAGTGCCAACTCGGGCTGGTTTGATAGTGCCAACGGAGTCCCACAATCTGCCATCAAAGACCGGGGCTGGTGAGTTTTGTTTCAGAGGGAAAGGCCCGTTGTTTATGTTTGGGGCCTGTGCCCCGAGTGGCCGGGTTGGCTCCTGAAAATCCGCGATACGCAGGATGCCTCCCAGACCCAAGCTGGCACCAGTGCCAACTCGGGCTGGTTTGATAGTGCCAACGGAGTCCCACAATCTGCCATCAAAGACCGGGGCTGGTGAGTTTTGTTTCAGAGGGAAAGGCCCGTTGTTTATGTTTGGGGCCTGTGCCCGGAGTGGCCGGGTTGGCTCCTGAAAATCCGCGATACGCAGGATGCCTCCCAGACCCAAGCTGGCACCAGTGCCAACTCGGGCTGGTTTGATAGTGCCAACGGAGTCCCACAATCTGCCATCAAAGACCGGGCTGGTGAGTTTTGTTTCAGAGGGAAAGGCCCGTTGTTTATGTTTGGGGCCTGTGCCCCGGAGTGGCCGGGTTGGCTCCTGAAAAATCCGCGATACGCAGGATGCCTCCCAGACCCAAGCTGGCACCAGTGCCAACTCGGGCTGGTTTGATAGTGCCAACGGAGTCCCACAATCTGCCATCAAAGACCGGGCTGGTGAGTTTTGTTTCAGAGGGAAAGGCCCGTTGTTTATGTTTGGGGCCTGTGCCCCGGAGTGGCCGGGTGGCTCCTGAAAATCCGCGATACGCAGGATGCCTCCCAGACCCAAGCTGGCACCAGTGCCAACTCGGGCTGGTTTGATAGTGCCAACGGAGTCCCACAATCTGCCATCAAAGACCGGGGCTGGTGAGTTTTGTTTCAGAGGGAAAGGCCCGTTGTTTAGGTTTGGGGCCTGTGCCCCGGAGTGGCCGGGCTGGCTCCTGAAAATCCGCGATACACGCAGGATGCCTCCCAGACCCAAGCTGGCACCAGTGCCAACTCGGGCTGGTTTGATAGTGCCAACGGAGTCCCACAATCTGCCATCAAAGACCGGGCTGGTGAGTTTTGTTTCAGAGGGAAAGGCCCGTTGTTTATGTTTGGGGCCTGTGCCCCGGAGTGGCCGGGTTGGCTCCTGAAAATCCGCGATACGCAGGATGCCTCCCAGACCCAAGCTGGCACCAGTGCCAACTCGGGCTGGTTTGATAGTGCCAACGGAGTCCCACAATCTGCCATCAAAGACCGGGCTGGTGAGTTTTGTTTCAGAGGGAAAGGCCCGTTGTTTATGTTTGGGGCCTGTGCCCCGGAGTGGCCGGGTTGGCTCCTGAAAAATCCGCGATACGCAGGATGCCTCCCAGACCCAAGCTGGCACCAGTGCCAACTCGGGCTGGTTTGATAGTGCCAACGGAGTCCCACAATCTGCCATCAAAGACCGGGGCTGGTGAGTTTTGTTTCAGAGGGAAAGGCCCGTTGTTTATGTTTGGGGCCTGTGCCCCGGAGTGGCCGGGTTGGCTCCTGAAAATCCGCTGATACGCAGGATGCCTCCCAGACCCAAGCTGGCACCAGTGCCAACTCGGGCTGGTTTGATAGTGCCAACGGAGTCCCACAATCTGCCATCAAAGACCGGGGCTGGTGAGTTTTGTTTCAGAGGGAAAGGCCCGTTGTTTATGTTTGGGGCCTGTGCCCCGGAGTGGCCGGGCTGGCTCCTGAAAATCCGCGCGATACGCAGGATGCCTCCCAGACCCAAGCTGGCACCAGTGCCAACTCGGGCTGGTTTGATAGTGCCAACGGAGTCCCACAATCTGCCATCAAAGACCGGGGCTGGTGAGTTTTGTTTCAGAGGGAAAGGCCCGTTGTTTATGTTTGGGGCCTGTGCCCCGGAGTGGCCGGGTTGGCTCCTGAAAATCCGCGATACGCAGGATGCCTCCCAGACCCAAGCTGGCACCAGTGCCAACTCGGGCTGGTTTGATAGTGCCAACGGAGTCCCACAATCTGCCATCAAAGACCGGGGCTGGTGAGTTTTGTTTCAGAGGGAAAGGCCCGTTGTTTATGTTTGGGGCCTGTGCCCCGAGTGGCCGGGTGGCTCCTGAAAAATCCGCGATACGCAGGATGCCTCCCAGACCCAAGCTGGCACCAGTGCCAACTCGGGCTGGTTTGATAGTGCCAACGGAGTCCCACAATCTGCCATCAAAGACCGGGGCTGGTGAGTTTTGTTTCAGAGGGAAAGGCCTGTTGTTTATGTTTGGGGCCTGTGCCCCGGAGTGGCCGGGTTGGCTCCTGAAAATCCGCGATACGCAGGATGCCTCCCAGACCCAAGCTGGCACCAGTGCCAACTCGGGCTGGTTTGATAGTGCCAACGGAGTCCCACAATCTGCCATCAAAGACCGGGGCTGGTGAGTTTTGTTTCAGAGGGAAAGGCCCGTTGTTTATGTTTGGGGCCTGTGCCCGAGTGGCCGGTTGGCTCCTGAAAATCCGCGACACGCAGGATGCCTCCCAGACCCAAGCTGGCACCAGTGCCAACTCGGGCTGGTTTGATAGTGCCAACGGAGTCCCACAATCTGCCATCAAAGACCGGGGCTGGTGAGTTTTGTTTCAGAGGGAAAGGCCTGTTGTTTAGGTTTGGGGCCTGTGCCCCGGAGTGGCCGGGTTGGCTCCTGAAAATCCGCGATACACGCAGGATGCCTCCCAGACCCAAGCTGGCACCAGTGCCAACTCGGGCTGGTTTGATAGTGCCAACGGAGTCCCACAATCTGCCATCAAAGACCGGGGCTGGTGAGTTTTGTTTCAGAGGGAAAGGCCCGTTGTTTAGGTTTGGGGCCTGTGCCCCGGAGTGGCCGGGTTGGCTCCTGAAAAATCCGCTGATACGCAGGATGCCTCCCAGACCCAAGCTGGCACCAGTGCCAACTCGGGCTGGTTTGATAGTGCCAACGGAGTCCCACAATCTGCCATCAAAGACCGGGGCTGGTGAGTTTTGTTTCAGAGGGAAAGGCCTGTTGTTTAGGTTTGGGGCCTGTGCCCCGGAGTGGCCGGGTGGCTCCTGAAAATCCGCGATACGCAGGATGCCTCCCAGACCCAAGCTGGCACCAGTGCCAACTCGGGCTGGTTTGATAGTGCCAACGGAGTCCCACAATCTGCCATCAAAGACCGGGGCTGGTGAGTTTTGTTTCAGAGGGAAAGGCCCGTTGTTTAGGTTTGGGGCCTGTGCCCCGGAGTGGCCGGGTTGGCTCCTGAAAATCCGCGATACGCAGGATGCCTCCCAGACCCAAGCTGGCACCAGTGCCAACTCGGGCTGGTTTGATAGTGCCAACGGAGTCCCACAATCTGCCATCAAAGACCGGGGCTGGTGAGTTTTGTTTCAGAGGGAAAGGCCCGTTGTTTAGGTTTGGGGCCTGTGCCCCGAGTGGCCGGCTGGCTCCTGAAAATCCGCTGACACGCAGGATGCCTCCCAGACCCAAGCTGGCACCAGTGCCAACTCGGGCTGGTTTGATAGTGCCAACGGAGTCCCACAATCTGCCATCAAAGACCGGGGCTGGTGAGTTTTGTTTCAGAGGGAAAGGCCCGTTGTTTATGTTTGGGGCCTGTGCCCCGGAGTGGCCGGGTTGGCTCCTGAAAATCCGCGATACGCAGGATGCCTCCCAGACCCAAGCTGGCACCAGTGCCAACTCGGGCTGGTTTGATAGTGCCAACGGAGTCCCACAATCTGCCATCAAAGACCGGGGCTGGTGAGTTTTGTTTCAGAGGGAAAGGCCCGTTGTTTATGTTTGGGGCCTGTGCCCCGGAGTGGCCGGGTTGGCTCCTGAAAATCCGCGATACGCAGGATGCCTCCCAGACCCAAGCTGGCACCAGTGCCAACTCGGGCTGGTTTGATAGTGCCAACGGAGTCCCACAATCTGCCATCAAAGACCGGGCTGGTGAGTTTTGTTTCAGAGGGAAAGGCCCGTTGTTTAGGTTTGGGGGCCTGTGCCCCGGAGTGGCCGGGTTGGCTCCTGAAAATCCGCGATACGCAGGATGCCTCCCAGACCCAAGCTGGCACCAGTGCCAACTCGGGCTGGTTTGATAGTGCCAACGGAGTCCCACAATCTGCCATCAAAGACCGGGGCTGGTGAGTTTTGTTTCAGAGGGAAAGGCCTGTTGTTTAGGTTTGGGGGCCTGTGCCCCGGAGTGGCCGGGCTGGCTCCTGAAAATCCGCGATACGCAGGATGCCTCCCAGACCCAAGCTGGCACCAGTGCCAACTCGGGCTGGTTTGATAGTGCCAACGGAGTCCCACAATCTGCCATCAAAGACCGGGGCTGGTGAGTTTTGTTTCAGAGGGAAAGGCCCGTTGTTTATGTTTGGGGCCTGTGCCCCGGAGTGGCCGGGTTGGCTCCTGAAAATCCGCGATACGCAGGATGCCTCCCAGACCCAAGCTGGCACCAGTGCCAACTCGGGCTGGTTTGATAGTGCCAACGGAGTCCCACAATCTGCCATCAAAGACCGGGGCTGGTGAGTTTTGTTTCAGAGGGAAAGGCCTGTTGTTTAGGTTTGGGGGCCTGTGCCCCGGAGTGGCCGGGTTGGCTCCTGAAAATCCGCGATACGCAGGATGCCTCCCCCAGACCCAAGCTGGCACCAGTGCCAACTCGGGCTGGTTTGATAGTGCCAACGGAGTCCCACAATCTGCCATCAAAGACCGGGGCTGGTGAGTTTTGTTTCAGAGGGAAAGGCCTGTTGTTTATGTTTGGGGCCCTGTGCCCCGGAGTGGCCGGGCTGGCTCCTGAAAATCCGCGATACGCAGGATGCCTCCCAGACCCAAGCTGGCACCAGTGCCAACTCGGGCTGGTTTGATAGTGCCAACGGAGTCCCACAATCTGCCATCAAAGACCGGGGCTGGTGAGTTTTGTTTCAGAGGGAAAGGCCTGTTGTTTAGGTTTGGGGACCTGTGCCCGGAGTGGCCGGGTTGGCTCCTGAAAATCCGCGATACGCAGGATGCCTCCCAGACCCAAGCTGGCACCAGTGCCAACTCGGGCTGGTTTGATAGTGCCAACGGAGTCCCACAATCTGCCATCAAAGACCGGGGCTGGTGAGTTTTGTTTCAGAGGGAAAGGCCTGTTGTTTAGGTTTGGGGGCCTGTGCCCCGGAGTGGCCGGGTTGGCTCCTGAAAATCCGCGATACGCAGGATGCCTCCCAGACCCAAGCTGGCACCAGTGCCAACTCGGGCTGGTTTGATAGTGCCAACGGAGTCCCACAATCTGCCATCAAGGACCGGGGCTGGTGAGTTTTGTTTCAGAGGGAAAGGCCCGTTGTTTATGTTTGGGGCCTGTGCCCGGAGTGGCCGGGCTGGCTCCTGAAAATCCGCGATACGCAGGATGCCTCCCAGACCCAAGCTGGCACCAGTGCCAACTCGGGCTGGTTTGATAGTGCCAACGGAGTCCCACAATCTGCCATCAAAGACCGGGGCTGGTGAGTTTTGTTTCAGAGGGAAAGGCCCGTTGTTTATGTTTGGGGGCCTGTGCCCCGGAGTGGCCGGGTTGGCTCCTGAAAATCCGCGATACGCAGGATGCCTCCCAGACCCAAGCTGGCACCAGTGCCAACTCGGGCTGGTTTGATAGTGCCAACGGAGTCCCACAATCTGCCATCAAAGACCGGGGCTGGTGAGTTTTGTTTCAGAGGGAAAGGCCCGTTGTTTATGTTTGGGGCCTGTGCCCCGGAGTGGCCGGGTTGGCTCCTGAAAATCCGCGATACGCAGGATGCCTCCCAGACCCAAGCTGGCACCAGTGCCAACTCGGGCTGGTTTGATAGTGCCAACGGAGTCCCACAATCTGCCATCAAAGACCGGGGCTGGTGAGTTTTGTTTCAGAGGGAAAGGCCCGTTGTTTAGGTTTGGGGCCTGTGCCCCGGAGTGGCCGGGTGGCTCCTGAAAATCCGCGATACGCAGGATGCCTCCCAGACCCAAGCTGGCACCAGTGCCAACTCGGGCTGGTTTGATAGTGCCAACGGAGTCCCACAATCTGCCATCAAAGACCGGGGCTGGTGAGTTTTGTTTCAGAGGGAAAGGCCCGTTGTTTATGTTTGGGGCCTGTGCCCCGGAGTGGCCGGGTTGGCTCCTGAAAATCCGCGATACGCAGGATGCCTCCCAGACCCAAGCTGGCACCAGTGCCAACTCGGGCTGGTTTGATAGTGCCAACGGAGTCCCACAATCTGCCATCAAAGACCGGGCTGGTGAGTTTTGTTTCAGAGGGAAAGGCCCGTTGTTTATGTTTGGGGCCTGTGCCCCGGAGTGGCCGGGTTGGCTCCTGAAAATCCGCGATACAGGATGCCTCCCAGACCCAAGCTGGCACCAGTGCCAACTCGGGCTGGTTTGATAGTGCCAACGGAGTCCCACAATCTGCCATCAAAGACCGGGGCTGGTGAGTTTTGTTTCAGAGGGAAAGGCCTGTTGTTTAGGTTTGGGGCCTGTGCCCCGGAGTGGCCGGGTTGGCTCCTGAAAATCCGCGATACGCAGGATGCCTCCCAGACCCAAGCTGGCACCAGTGCCAACTCGGGCTGGTTTGATAGTGCCAACGGAGTCCCACAATCTGCCATCAAAGGACCGGGGCTGGTGAGTTTTGTTTCAGAGGGAAAGGCCTGTTGTTTAGGTTTGGGGCCTGTGCCCGGAGTGGCCGGGTTGGCTCCTGAAAATCCGCGATACGCAGGATGCCTCCCAGACCCAAGCTGGCACCAGTGCCAACTCGGGCTGGTTTGATAGTGCCAACGGAGTCCCACAATCTGCCATCAAAGGACCGGGGCTGGTGAGTTTTGTTTCAGAGGGAAAGGCCTGTTGTTTAGGTTTGGGGACCTGTGCCCCGGATGCCTCCCAGACCCAAGCTGGCACCAGGCCAACTCGGGCTGGTTTGATAGTGCTGGCTCCTGAAAATCCGGTGAGTTTTGTTTCAGGGATGCCTCCCCAGACCCTGGCTCCTGAAAAATCCGCTGGCACCAGTGCCAACTGGCACCAGTGCCAACTGGGCTGGTTTGATAGTGCCAACGGAGTCCCACAATCTGCCATCAAAGACCGGGGCTGGTGAGTTTTGTTTCAGAGGGAAAGGCCCGTTGTTTAGGTTTGGGGCCTGTGCCCCGGAGTGGCCGGCTGGCTCCTGAAAATCCGCGATACGCAGGATGCCTCCCAGACCCAAGCTGGCACCAGTGCCAACTCGGGCTGGTTTGATAGTGCCAACGGAGTCCCACAATCTGCCATCAAAGGACCGGGGCTGGTGAGTTTTGTTTCAGAGGGAAAGGCCCGTTGTTTATGTTTGGGGCCTGTGCCCCGGAGTGGCCGGGTGGCTCCTGAAAATCCGCGATACGCAGGATGCCTCCCAGACCCAAGCTGGCACCAGTGCCAACTCGGGCTGGTTTGATAGTGCCAACGGAGTCCCACAATCTGCCATCAAAGACCGGGGCTGGTGAGTTTTGTTTCAGAGGGAAAGGCCCGTTGTTTAGGTTTGGGGCCCTGTGCCCCGGAGTGGCCGGCTTGGCTCCTGAAAATCCGCGATACGCAGGATGCCTCCCAGACCCAAGCTGGCACCAGTGCCAACTCGGGCTGGTTTGATAGTGCCAACGGAGTCCCACAATCTGCCATCAAAGACCGGGGCTGGTGAGTTTTGTTTCAGAGGGAAAGGCCTGTTGTTTAGGTTTGGGGCCCTGTGCCCCGAGTGGCCGGGTTGGCTCCTGAAAATCCGCGATACGCAGGATGCCTCCCCAGACCCAAGCTGGCACCAGTGCCAACTCGGGCTGGTTTGATAGTGCCAACGGAGTCCCACAATCTGCCATCAAGGACCGGGGCTGGTGAGTTTTGTTTCAGAGGGAAAGGCCCGTTGTTTATGTTTGGGGCCTGTGCCCCGGAGTGGCCGGGTGGCTCCTGAAAATCCGCGATACGCAGGATGCCTCCCCAGACCCAAGCTGGCACCAGTGCCAACTCGGGCTGGTTTGATAGTGCCAACGGAGTCCCACAATCTGCCATCAAAGACCGGGGCTGGTGAGTTTTGTTTCAGAGGGAAAGGCCCGTTGTTTATGTTTGGGGCCCTGTGCCCGGAGTGGCCGGGTTGGCTCCTGAAAAATCCGCCGCGATACGCAGGATGCCTCCCAGACCCAAGCTGGCACCAGTGCCAACTCGGGCTGGTTTGATAGTGCCAACGGAGTCCCACAATCTGCCATCAAAGACCGGGCTGGTGAGTTTTGTTTCAGAGGGAAAGGCCTGTTGTTTAGGTTTGGGGACCTGTGCCCCGGAGTGGCCGGTTGGCTCCTGAAAATCCGCGATACGCAGGATGCCTCCCAGACCCAAGCTGGCACCAGTGCCAACTCGGGCTGGTTTGATAGTGCCAACGGAGTCCCACAATCTGCCATCAAAGACCGGGGCTGGTGAGTTTTGTTTCAGAGGGAAAGGCCTGTTGTTTAGGTTTGGGGGCCTGTGCCCCGGAGTGGCCGGCTGGCTCCTGAAAATCCGCGATACGCAGGATGCCTCCCAGACCCAAGCTGGCACCAGTGCCAACTCGGGCTGGTTTGATAGTGCCAACGGAGTCCCACAATCTGCCATCAAGGACCGGGGCTGGTGAGTTTTGTTTCAGAGGGAAAGGCCTGTTGTATAGGTTTGGGGACCTGTGCCCCGGAGTGGCGGCTGGCTCCTGAAAATCCGCGATACGCAGGATGCCTCCCAGACCCAAGCTGGCACCAGTGCCAACTCGGGCTGGTTTGATAGTGCCAACGGAGTCCCACAATCTGCCATCAAAGACCGGGGCTGGTGAGTTTTGTTTCAGAGGGAAAGGCCTGTTGTTTATGTTTGGGGCCATAGGCCCGGAGTGGCCGGCTGGCTCCTGAAAATCCGCGATACGCAGGATGCCTCCCAGACCCAAGCTGGCACCAGTGCCAACTCGGGCTGGTTTGATAGTGCCAACGGAGTCCCACAATCTGCCATCAAAGACCGGGGCTGGTGAGTTTTGTTTCAGAGGGAAAGGCCTGTTGTTTATGTTTGGGGGCCTGTGCCCGGAGTGGCCGGCTGGCTCCTGAAAATCCGCGATACGCAGGATGCCTCCCAGACCCAAGCTGGCACCAGTGCCAACTCGGGCTGGTTTGATAGTGCCAACGGAGTCCCACAATCTGCCATCAAAGACCGGGGCTGGTGAGTTTTGTTTCAGAGGGAAAGGCCCGTTGTTTATGTTTGGGGCCCTGTGCCCCGGAGTGGCCGGCTGGCTCCTGAAAATCCGCGATACGCAGGATGCCTCCCAGACCCAAGCTGGCACCAGTGCCAACTCGGGCTGGTTTGATAGTGCCAACGGAGTCCCACAATCTGCCATCAAAGACCGGGGCTGGTGAGTTTTGTTTCAGAGGGAAAGGCCCGTTGTTTATGTTTGGGGCCTGTGCCCCGGAGTGGCCGGGTTGGCTCCTGAAAATCCGCGATACGCAGGATGCCTCCCAGACCCAAGCTGGCACCAGTGCCAACTCGGGCTGGTTTGATAGTGCCAACGGAGTCCCACAATCTGCCATCAAAGACCGGGGCTGGTGAGTTTTGTTTCAGAGGGAAAGGCCTGTTGTTTAGGTTTGGGGCCTGTGCCCCGGAGTGGCCGGGCTGGCTCCTGAAAATCCGCGATACGCGCAGGATGCCTCCCAGACCCAAGCTGGCACCAGTGCCAACTCGGGCTGGTTTGATAGTGCCAACGGAGTCCCACAATCTGCCATCAAAGACCGGGGCTGGTGAGTTTTGTTTCAGAGGGAAAGGCCCGTTGTTTATGTTTGGGGGCCTGTGCCCCGGAGTGGCCGGGCTGGCTCCTGAAAATCCGCGATACGCAGGGATGCCTCCCAGACCCAAGCTGGCACCAGTGCCAACTCGGGCTGGTTTGATAGTGCCAACGGAGTCCCACAATCTGCCATCAAAGACCGGGGCTGGTGAGTTTTGTTTCAGAGGGAAAGGCCTGTTGTTTAGGTTTGGGGCCTGTGCCCCGGAGTGGCCGGGCTGGCTCCTGAAAATCCGCGATACGCAGGATGCCTCCCAGACCCAAGCTGGCACCAGTGCCAACTCGGGCTGGTTTGATAGTGCCAACGGAGTCCCACAATCTGCCATCAAAGACCGGGGCTGGTGAGTTTTGTTTCAGAGGGAAAGGCCCGTTGTTTAGGTTTGGGGCCCTGTGCCCCGGAGTGGCCGGGCTGGCTCCTGAAAATCCGCGATACGCAGGATGCCTCCCAGACCCAAGCTGGCACCAGTGCCAACTCGGGCTGGTTTGATAGTGCCAACGGAGTCCCACAATCTGCCATCAAAGACCGGGGCTGGTGAGTTTTGTTTCAGAGGGAAAGGCCTGTTGTTTAGGTTTGGGGGCCTGTGCCCCGGAGTGGCCGGTTGGCTCCTGAAAATCCGCGATACGCAGGATGCCTCCCAGACCCAAGCTGGCACCAGTGCCAACTCGGGCTGGTTTGATAGTGCCAACGGAGTCCCACAATCTGCCATCAAAGACCGGGGCTGGTGAGTTTTGTTTCAGAGGGAAAGGCCTGTTGTTTAGGTTTGGGGCCTGTGCCCCGAGTGGCCGGGTTGGCTCCTGAAAATCCAGCGATACGCAGGATGCCTCCCAGACCCAAGCTGGCACCAGTGCCAACTCGGGCTGGTTTGATAGTGCCAACGGAGTCCCACAATCTGCCATCAAGGACCGGGGCTGGTGAGTTTTGTTTCAGAGGGAAAGGCCCGTTGTTTATGTTTGGGGCCTGTGCCCCGGAGTGGCCGGGTGGCTCCTGAAAATCCGCGATACGCAGGATGCCTCCCAGACCCAAGCTGGCACCAGTGCCAACTCGGGCTGGTTTGATAGTGCCAACGGAGTCCCACAATCTGCCATCAAAGACCGGGGCTGGTGAGTTTTGTTTCAGAGGGAAAGGCCCGTTGTTTATGTTTGGGGGCCTGTGCCCCGGAGTGGCCGGGCTGGCTCCTGAAAATCCGCGATACGCAGGATGCCTCCCAGACCCAAGCTGGCACCAGTGCCAACTCGGGCTGGTTTGATAGTGCCAACGGAGTCCCACAATCTGCCATCAAAGACCGGGGCTGGTGAGTTTTGTTTCAGAGGGAAAGGCCCGTTGTTTATGTTTGGGGGCCTGTGCCCCGGAGTGGCCGGGTTGGCTCCTGAAAATCCGCGATACGCAGGATGCCTCCCAGACCCAAGCTGGCACCAGTGCCAACTCGGGCTGGTTTGATAGTGCCAACGGAGTCCCACAATCTGCCATCAAAGACCGGGGCTGGTGAGTTTTGTTTCAGAGGGAAAGGCCCGTTGTTTATGTTTGGGGGGCCTGTGCCCCGGAGTGGCCGGGTTGGCTCCTGAAAATCCGCGATACGCAGGATGCCTCCCAGACCCAAGCTGGCACCAGTGCCAACTCGGGCTGGTTTGATAGTGCCAACGGAGTCCCACAATCTGCCATCAAAGACCGGGGCTGGTGAGTTTTGTTTCAGAGGGAAAGGCCCGTTGTTTATGTTTGGGGCCTGTGCCCCGAGTGGCCGGCTGGCTCCTGAAAATCCGCGATACGCAGGATGCCTCCCAGACCCAAGCTGGCACCAGTGCCAACTCGGGCTGGTTTGATAGTGCCAACGGAGTCCCACAATCTGCCATCAAAGACCGGGGCTGGTGAGTTTTGTTTCAGAGGGAAAGGCCCGTTGTTTAGGTTTGGGGCCTGTGCCCCGGAGTGGCCGGCTGGCTCCTGAAAATCCGCGATACGCAGGATGCCTCCCAGACCCAAGCTGGCACCAGTGCCAACTCGGGCTGGTTTGATAGTGCCAACGGAGTCCCACAATCTGCCATCAAAGACCGGGGCTGGTGAGTTTTGTTTCAGAGGGAAAGGCCCGTTGTTTATGTTTGGGGGCCTGTGCCCCGGAGTGGCCGGGCTGGCTCCTGAAAATCCGCGATACGCAGGGATGCCTCCCAGACCCAAGCTGGCACCAGTGCCAACTCGGGCTGGTTTGATAGTGCCAACGGAGTCCCACAATCTGCCATCAAAGACCGGGGCTGGTGAGTTTTGTTTCAGAGGGAAAGGCCCGTTGTTTATGTTTGGGGGCCTGTGCCCCGGAGTGGCCGGCTGGCTCCTGAAAATCCGCGATACGCAGGATGCCTCCCAGACCCAAGCTGGCACCAGTGCCAACTCGGGCTGGTTTGATAGTGCCAACGGAGTCCCACAATCTGCCATCAAGGACCGGGGCTGGTGAGTTTTGTTTCAGAGGGAAAGGCCTGTTGTTTAGGTTTGGGGACCTGTGCCCCGGAGTGGCCGGTTGGCTCCTGAAAATCCGCGATACGCAGGATGCCTCCCAGACCCAAGCTGGCACCAGTGCCAACTCGGGCTGGTTTGATAGTGCCAACGGAGTCCCACAATCTGCCATCAAAGACCGGGGCTGGTGAGTTTTGTTTCAGAGGGAAAGGCCTGTTGTTTAGGTTTGGCGGCCTGTGCCCCGGAGTGGCCGGCTGGCTCCTGAAAATCCGCGATACGCAGGATGCCTCCCAGACCCAAGCTGGCACCAGTGCCAACTCGGGCTGGTTTGATAGTGCCAACGGAGTCCCACAATCTGCCATCAAGGACCGGGGCTGGTGAGTTTTGTTTCAGAGGGAAAGGCCTGTTGTATAGGTTTGGGGACCTGTGCCCCGGAGTGGCCGGCTGGCTCCTGAAAATCCGCGATACGCAGGATGCCTCCCAGACCCAAGCTGGCACCAGTGCCAACTCGGGCTGGTTTGATAGTGCCAACGGAGTCCCACAATCTGCCATCAAAGACCGGGGCTGGTGAGTTTTGTTTCAGAGGGAAAGGCCTGTTGTTTATGTTTGGGGGCCTGTGCCCCGGAGTGGCCGGCTGGCTCCTGAAAATCCGCGATACGCAGGATGCCTCCCAGACCCAAGCTGGCACCAGTGCCAACTCGGGCTGGTTTGATAGTGCCAACGGAGTCCCACAATCTGCCATCAAAGACCGGGGCTGGTGAGTTTTGTTTCAGAGGGAAAGGCCCGTTGTTTATGTTTGGGGGCCTGTGCCCCGAGTGGCCGGCTGGCTCCTGAAAATCCGCGATACGCAGGATGCCTCCCAGACCCAAGCTGGCACCAGTGCCAACTCGGGCTGGTTTGATAGTGCTAACGGAGTCCCACAATCTGCCATCAAAGACCGGGGCTGGTGAGTTTTGTTTCAGAGGGAAAGGCCTGTTGTTTATGTTTGGGGGCCTGTGCCCCGGAGTGGCCGGGCTGGCTCCTGAAAATCCGCGATACGCAGGATGCCTCCCAGACCCAAGCTGGCACCAGTGCCAACTCGGGCTGGTTTGATAGTGCCAACGGAGTCCCACAATCTGCCATCAAAGACCGGGCTGGTGAGTTTTGTTTCAGAGGGAAAGGCCCGTTGTTTATGTTTGGGGCCTGTGCCCCGGAGTGGCCGGGGCTGGCTCCTGAAAATCCGCGATACACGCAGGATGCCTCCCAGACCCAAGCTGGCACCAGTGCCAACTCGGGCTGGTTTGATAGTGCCAACGGAGTCCCACAATCTGCCATCAAAGACCGGGGCTGGTGAGTTTTGTTTCAGAGGGAAAGGCCCGTTGTTTATGTTTGGGGGCCTGTGCCCGGAGTGGCCGGGTGGCTCCTGAAAATCCGCGATACGCAGGATGCCTCCCAGACCCAAGCTGGCACCAGTGCCAACTCGGGCTGGTTTGATAGTGCCAACGGAGTCCCACAATCTGCCATCAAAGACCGGGGCTGGTGAGTTTTGTTTCAGAGGGAAAGGCCTGTTGTTTAGGTTTGGGGACCTGTGCCCCGGAGTGGCCGGTTGGCTCCTGAAAATCCGCGATACGCAGGATGCCTCCCAGACCCAAGCTGGCACCAGTGCCAACTCGGGCTGGTTTGATAGTGCCAACGGAGTCCCACAATCTGCCATCAAAGACCGGGGCTGGTGAGTTTTGTTTCAGAGGGAAAGGCCTGTTGTTTATGTTTGGGGCCTGTGCCCCGGAGGGCGGCTGGCTCCTGAAAATCCGCGATACGCAGGATGCCTCCCAGACCCAAGCTGGCACCAGTGCCAACTCGGGCTGGTTTGATAGTGCCAACGGAGTCCCACAATCTGCCATCAAAGACCGGGGCTGGTGAGTTTTGTTTCAGAGGGAAAGGCCTGTTGTTTAGGTTTGGGGCCCTGTGCCCCGGAGTGGCCGGCTGGCTCCTGAAAATCCGCGATACGCAGGATGCCTCCCAGACCCAAGCTGGCACCAGTGCCAACTCGGGCTGGTTTGATAGTGCCAACGGAGTCCCACAATCTGCCATCAAGGACCGGGGCTGGTGAGTTTTGTTTCAGAGGGAAAGGCCTGTTGTA
>NW_022148531.1:0-18668 GCF_901933205.1 Camarhynchus parvulus | reverse complement strand
AAATCATAATACACAAAATAAGCCCCCTACCGCCTGAAGAGCTGAGCCTTGTTAGTAGCCGGGGGGAGGGGCGGGGGACCTCAACTGCCCTCCCTGCCAGCCTCACCCCTAATCTCTATAAAACTCAGTGGGAGGGGTGGGGGAGTGGGCTGGCTCTGCTGTGCTGGTTGGGGCCCCTCCCATTTGGGACCCCGGGGCTGAACGGCTGCCAAAGAAGTCAGAACTGAAATACTACATCGCGGGGAGGGAGGGGGCGGGAGAGACACCTCTGTGCACCCCAACTTCACCGGGGGAGTGGGGGGGTTTAGGGTGGGGGGCTCCGGGTGGCTCCCCAGTCCATCCTCACTGTGTCAGGCTGTCTCGCCTGTTCACAGTCCGAAGCTGGAAGGCCACGTCATTTAGCCCTAAGGCCAGGGGACAGAGCAACCATGAACCCCAAACCGCTGAACCCCAAAATACTGTACCCTAAAAATACTTGTACCCAAAAAATACTGCGCACCCTAAAACCTCTGAACCCCAAAAAACCCTGCACCCCAAAAAATACTGCACCCCCAAAACCATCTGAACCCCCAAAAAACTGAACCCCAAAAAATACTGCACCCCAAAACCTCTGTAAAAAATACTGCACCCCAAAACCAAGGAACCCCAAAAAATACTGCACCCCAAAACCTCTGTACCCCAAAAAATAATGCACCCCCAAAACCGCTGAATCAAAAAATACTGCACCCCAAACCACTGAACCCCACCGAAAACACTGAACCACCCAAAACCACCACAAAACCGCTTTTGTACCTCAAAAACACCGCACCCCAAAACCGCTGCACCCTAAAACCATTGTACCCAAACCGCCGTAATCAAAAAATACTGCACCCCAAAACCTCTGTAAAACTCCTCTGTACCCAAAAATACTGCAAATCCAAAACCGCTGAAACCCCACCCAAAAACACTGAACCTCACCCAAAACCACCACCTAAAACCGCTGAACCCTAAAACCGCTGTAATCCCAAAATACTGCACCCCAAAACCAAGCTGCACCCTAAAACCATTGTACCCAAAACCACTGTACCCCAAAATACTGTACCCTAAAAACCTCTGTACCCCCAAAATACTTTGCACCCCAAAACCACTGCACCCTAAAACCACTGAATCCCAAAAACACTGCACCCCAAAACAGCTATACCCCAAAACCACTGTACCCCAAAAATACTGCACCCCAAAACCGCTGAACCCCACCCAAAACACTGAACTCGCCCAAAACCACCACCGAAACCGCTGCACCCTGAAAAACACACCGCACCCCAAAACCGCTGCACCCCAAAAAATACTGCACCCCAAAAACCACGGTACCCAAAAACTGCTGCACCCCAAAATCGCTGCACCCCAAAACCGCTGTACCCCAAAACCAACCCCATCGATCCCTGGATAAGCTTTTCCGCCGCACCCCAGAATCCTCCCGTGCTCCTCCTGGACTGCTCGCACCCCATAATTCCCCCATTAACTCCGTCTGTACCCCAAAATCCCCCCATTAACCCTTTCTGCACCTATTAACCCCTCTACACCCCACAACGCCCCATTAACCCCTTCTGTACCCCATTAACCCCTACACTCCACCCCATTAACCCTTTCTGCACCCATTAACCTCTTCAGCACCCCATTAACCCCTTCTATACCCCATTAACCCCCCAATAACCCCTTCTGCACCCCCATAACATCCCCTATTAACCCCTTCCTCAAGATTAAACCTCTTTCTATACCCCATTAACGCTTTCCACACCCCCATTAACCCCCATCTGCCCCCATTAACCCCTTCTATTAACCCCTTTCTATTATACCCCCATTAACCCCTTCCCGCACCCTATTAACCCCCATTAACCCCTTCTGCACCCATTAACCCCTTCTATACCCCATTAACCCCTTCCGCACCCCATTAACCCCTTCTATACCCCATTAACCCCTTCTGCACCCATTAACCCCCTCTACACCCCACTGCCCCCCCCCTCGCGACTCACCCCCGTCTGGGGCCGCCGTGGGCTGTCCTGGGGTCGCCCCCGGCTCCCCCTCCTTTTGGCTCCAGCCCTCCCTGGCCAGGGAGGGAGGAGGTGCCCCCCCCCGCCTCCGCCGCGCTATGGGGCGCCTCTCGGGTCCCGCCGCGGCCCGAAGCCCCCGGGCCCCCTGCTCCAGCTGGGGACAGAGCCGTCAGACACCCCAATATCGGGGGGGGGACACACAGAGCCGTCAGACACCCCAATATCGGGACCAGGGACACACAGAGCCGTCAGACACCCCAATATCGGGGGACACAGAGCCGTCACACACCCCAACATCGGGGACACACAGAGTCGTCAGACACCCCAATATCGGGGGACACAGAGTCAGCCAGACACCCCCAATATCGGAGCAGGGACACACAGAGTGTTGCCAGACACCCCAATATCGGGGGACACAGAGAGTTCAGACACCCCAATATCGGGACACACAGAGAGCCCAGACACCCCAATATCGGGAGCAGGGACACACAGAGCCGTCACACACCCCAATATCGGGAACAGGGACACACAGAGCCGTCAGACACCCCAATATCGGGAACAGGGACACACAGAGCCGTCAGACACCCCAATATCGGGGGGACACACAGAGTTGGCCAGACACCCCAATATCGAGCAGGGACACACAGAGCTGCCAGACACCCCAATATCGGGACACACAGAGTCCGCCAGACACCCCAATATCGGGGACACACAGAGCCGCCAGACACCCCAATATCGGGAGCAGGGACACACAGACACCCCCAATATCGAGCAGGGACACACAGAGCCAGACACCCCACATCGGGACACAGAGCCGCCAGACACCCCAATATCGACCAGGGACACACAGAGCCGCCAGACACCCCAAATATCGGGGACACACAGAGTTGTCAGACACCCCCAAATAGGGGCGGGGGCACACAGACACCCCAATATCGGGGGGACACAGAGCCGCGCAGACACCCCAATATCGGGGGGGACACAGAGAGCCGCCAGACACCCCAATATCGGACCAGGGACACACAGAGCCGTCAGACACCCCAATATCGGGGGGGGACACACAGAGCCGTCAGACACCCCCAAATAGGGGCGGGGACACACAGACACCCCAATATCGGGGGGGGGACACACAGAGCCGCCAGACACCCCAATATCGGGGACACACAGAGCCGCCAGACACCCCAATATCGGGAGCAGGGACACACAGAGCCGTCAGACACCCCAATATCGGGGGGGGACACACAGAGCCGTCAGACACCCCCAATATCGGGGACACACAGAGTCGCCAGACACCCCAATATCGGGACCAGGGACACACAGAGCCGTTAGACACCCCCAATATCGGGGACACACAGAGTCGTCACACACCCCAATATCGGGACACACAGAGTCGTTAGACACCCCCAATATCGGGACACACAGAGCCGCCACACACCCCAATATCGGGGACACACAGAGTCGCCAGACACCCCAATATCGGGGGACACACAGACAGACACCCCCAATATCGGGGACACACAGAGCCGTCAGACACCCCAATATCGGGGGACACACAGACACCCCAATATCGAGCAGGGACACACAGAGTTGCCAGACACCCCAACATCGGGGACACACAGACACCCCAATATCGGGGGACACACAGAGTCAGCCAGACACCCCAATATCGGGACACACACAGAGCCGTCAGACACCCCCAATATCGGGGACACACAGAGCCAGACACCCCCAAAATCAGGAGGGCAGGGGCTGGGCTGGCAGGGGTTAATGGGGGGCTGTGGGGCACAGAAGGGGTAATGGGGCACAGAAAGGGTTAATGGGGATCAAGGGGGGCATAGAGGGGTCTAATGGGGGTTGGGGTATAGAAGGGTTAATAGGGGGATGTGGGGATTAATGAGAGGTTAATGGGGGGGGCAGTAGGGTGTAGAAAGGGTTAATAGGGGCGTTATGGGGTATGGAAGGGGTTAATGGGGGGGTTATAAGGCATGCGCGGGTTTAATGGGGGGGTTGTGGGGTATAGAAGGGGTTAATGGGGGGGTCAGGGGAATAATGGGGTAATGTGGTACAGAAGGGGTTAATGGGGTGCAGAAGGGGTTAATGGAGGGATTTATGGGGTGCAGAAGGGGTTAATGGGGGAATTACGGGGTACTGAAGGGGTTAACAGGGCACAGAAGGGGTTAAGGGGGGGTTGTGGGTTATACAAGGGGATTCTGGGGCACACTAAGGGTTAATGGGGGAATTACGGGGTACAGAGGGGGTTAAGAGGTTTGGGGTGCCCAGGGTGGGGGGGACAGCAGTGCAAGGGGGGATTTGGGGTCTCTAAAAGGTTTTGGGGACCCTCACCCCAAAGAGTTGGTGGGGAGGGGTTAAGGAGGGGATGGGGCAGTTTTTGGGGTCCCGGGGCAGTTTTTTGGGAGCCCGGGGCAATTTTTGGGATTCCGGGGCAGTTTTTGGGGTGCCGGGGCAGTTTTTGGGGTTTGTTCTGTACCCCAGGCAGTGTTGGGGGTCCCGGGGCAGTTTCTGGGGTCCCGGGGCAGTTTTTGAGGATCCCGGGGCAGTTTTTGGGGGTCCCGGGGCAGTTTTGGGATTCTGGGGCAGTTTTGGGGGTCCCGGGGCAGTTCTGGGGGTCCCGGGGCAGTTCTGGGGGTCCCGGGGCAGTTTTTGGGGTTTGTTCTGTACCCCAGGCAGTGTTGGGGGTCCCGGGGCAGTTTTTGGGGGTCCCGGGCAGTTCTGGGGGTGCTGGGGCAGTTTTTGGGGTCCCGGGGCAGTTTTTGGGGTCCTGGGGCAGTTCTGGGGGTCCCGGGCAGTTTCTGGGGCCCGGGCAGTTCTGGGGGTCCCGGGCAGTTCTGGGGTCCCGGGCAGTTTTGGGGTCCCGGGCAGTTTCTGGGGTCCCGGGCAGTTTTTGGGATTCTGGGGCAGTTTCTGGGGCCCGGGGCAGTTTTGGGGCCCGGGGCAGTTTTGGGGCCCGGGGCAGTTCTGGGGGTCCCGGGGCAGTTTTTGAGGATCCCGGGGCAGTTCTGGGGGTCCTGGGGCAGTTCTGGGGGTCCCGGGGCAGTTTCTGGGGTCCCGGGCAGTTTCTGGGGTCCCCCCAGTTTTTGGGGTTTGTTCTGTACCCCAGGCAGTGTTGGGGATCCCGGGGCAGTTTTTGGGGGTCCCGGGGCAGTTTCTGGGGGCCCGGGGCAGTTCTGGGGGTCCCGGGGCAGTTTTTGGGGGTCCCGGCAGTTTCTGGGGTCCCGGGCAGTTTTGGGCTCCCGGGGGCAGTTCTGGGGCCCGGGTTTTTGGGGCCCGCACCACGAGCAGCAGGCGAACAGCGGCAGCGGGGGCGGGCCGCCTGCAGCAGCCGCCAGATGCCTCGCCGTCCCAGCGCCACCTCCAGCAGGTCGCCCATCATCAGCTCACTCCAGCGCCAGGTGGCCTCGGCCAGCTCCAGCACGGGGCCCTGCAGCCGCGGCAGCGCCGCGCTCAGCGCCTCCAGCTCTGCGGGGACACGGGGACAGTGTGGGGACATCGTGGGGACAGCGTGGGGACAGTGTGGGGACAGAGGGACAACAGCGTCATGCTCGTCACCTCCAGCTCTGTGGGGACATTGTGGGGACACCACGGGAACACCACAGGGACCCCCACAGACCCACAGGACCCCCCAGCACCGCTGAGCTCACCAGGGATCCCGCGGCATCTCCAGATCCCCCTGTCCCTGCCCCATGGGATCCCCAGATCCCTCTGTCCCTGCCCCATGGGATCCCCAGATCCCTCTGTCCCTGCCCCATGGGATCCCCTGGATCCCTCTGTCCCTGCCCATGGGATCCCCAGATCCCTCTGTCCCTGCCCATGGGATCCCCCAGATCCCTCTGTCCCTGCCCCATGGGATCCCCAGATCCCTCTGTCCCTGCCCCATGGGATCCCCTGGATCCCTCTGTCCCTGCCCAGTGGGATCTGCTGGATCCCTCTGTCCCTGCCCATGGGATCCCTCTGTCCCTGCCCCATGGGATCCCCGGATCCCTCTGTCTCTCCCCATGGGATCCCCGGATCCCCCTGTCCCTGCCCCATGGGATCCCCTCGATCCTCTGTCTCTCCCCATGGGATCCCTCTGTCTCTCCCCATGGGATCCCCAGATCCTCTGTCCCTGCCCATGGGATCCCTCTGTCCCCTGCCCCATGGGATCCCCCTGTCCCTGCCCCATGGGATCCCCAGATCCCCCTGTCCCTGCCCCATGGGATCCCCAGATCCCTCTGTCCCTGCCCCATGGGATCCCCCTGTCCCTGCCCCATGGGATCCCTCTGTCTCTCCCCATGGGATCCCCTGGATCCCAGAGGGTCTCCCCACCGCCCTGATCCCACCTTCACCCCGGTGGGCAGGGGTCCTGCTCTTCTCCTGGCTGGGGCGCCCCTTCCTCTCCACCCACACCTGGGGATGGAGGGAAAGGTGTTCTAGGGGCTCAGCCTCCCCAGCCCCAAAACACCCCAAACCACCCCAAAACACCCCAACCACCCCCAAAACACCCCCACAACCACCCCAAAACACCCCAAGAACCACCCCAAAACATCCCAAGCAACCACCCCAAAAAACATCCCCCAAATCCACCCCAAAACACCCCCAAGAACCACCCCAAAAAACATCCCGCAACCACCCCAAAAACACCCCGCAACCACCCCCAAAAACATCCCACAACCACCCCAAAAACACCCCATAACCACCCCAAAAACATCCCACAACCACCCCAAAAACACCCCGCAACCACCCCAAAAACATCCCACAACCACCCCAAAAACACCCCGTAACCACCCCAAAAACACCCCACAACCTGCCCTGGAGCCCCAAAACCACCCCATAACCCCCAAAACACCCCCAAACCACCCTATAAACTCAAAATCACCCCATAACCCCAAAACCTGCCCCACACCTCCCCAGTGCCCCCTAAACACCTCCACCTTGGTCTGCTCGTTGTGGTGGGCCCGCACAGAGAACCATCACCCCAAAACCCCATCATCCCCCGGATCCCCATAATTTCCCCAAAACCCCCACAAATCCCCCCCTTCTCACTTTGGCCTGCTTGTGGCCGGCCTTGCACAGGGGTCTGACACCCCAAATCCCCCCCAAATTCCCCCCAAATCTGCCTGATTCCCCCCAAAACCCACCTTGGTCTGCTTGTTGCGGCTGGCCTCGTGCAGGGCCCTGACACCCCAAATCACCCCCAAATCACCCGCAAAGCCCCCCAAATCACCCCCAAATCTCCCCAAAACCCACCTTGGTCTGCTCGTTGTGGCTGGCCTCACAGGGGCCCTGACACCCCCAAATCACCCCCAAATCTCCCCAAAACCCACCTTTGGTCTGCTCGCTATGTGCTGGCCTCGCAGGGGGCGCCGCCCCCGCTGCCGCCGTGGTGCAGCCGGTGCCGCCGCAGGGCCGCCAGGCGCCCAGGGGCCCGCCACCTCGGGGACGCCAGGAGCTGGCGGGCGCGTCCTGCCAGGTGATGGCCCCTCTCGGTGAGGCACTGCAGCGCCTGCCCTCGCAGCCGCACGCAGCTTCTGCAGGGCCACCAGCAGCGCCAGGATGGTCTCAGGCGCTGCCGCCGCGAAGCGCTGGCACAGCGGCACAGGAACTTGGCGCCCCACTCCCACCAGGCCGGGCGACGCTTCTGGCCCAAGGCGGGCCAGGCCACGCAGGAGCCGTGGAACCAGTCGCGCAGAGCTGGCACTGCAGCATGCCCGCCCCGAGGGCTGCCCGCACACGCGACGCACGGAGGGCCCGGGCGGGCAGGGGCGGCGCTGCTTTCTGGCGCTATGCGGGCGGAGGCGCAGCATGCCCTCCCTTCTCCTTCTGCTCGCCTCCTTGAACGCCACGATCTGGGGACAGAACAGGGGCTGAGAGTGTGTGACCCCCACCCCAAATCCCTGAGTGCCCTCCTTCTCCTTCTGCTCGCCCTCCTTGAATGCCACGATCTGGGGGGACACAGATTGGGGGGTTCAGGGTGTGACCCCCACCCTAAAGCCCTGAGTGCCCTCCTTCCTTCTGCTCGCCCTCCTTGAACGCCACGATCTGGGGGGACACAGATTGGGGGGTGATAGGGTGTGACCCCCACCCCAAAGCCCTGAGTGCCAAAATATGGGGTGGGGGAGAGCAGGGGGTGAGAGGGGACAGAGGTTGGGGGGTGACAGGGACTGGGGGCTGACAGGGAGTGACCCCCACCCCAAATCCCTGAGTGCCCTCCTTCTCCTGCTCGCCCTCCTTGAACGCCACCATCTGGGCTGGGGGAGAGCAGGGGGTCAGAGGGGACAGAGACTGGGGAATTTGGTGCCTCCAACCCCAAAAGCCCTGAGTGCCATGGTCTGGGGACAGTAGGGGTGTGAGACGTGACAGGGACTGGGGGATCTGAGGGTGACCCCCACCCCAAAGCCCTGAATGTCAAAATATGGGGTGGGGGGACAGCAGGGGTGAGAGGGGACAGAGATTGGGGGTGACAGAGGAACCCCCTCCCAAAACCCTTGAACACCAAGATCTGGGGTGGGGGACAGCAGGGGGTGAGATGGGACAGGGACTGGGGGGTGACAGGGTCTGACCCCCACCCCAAACCCCTGAATGTCAAAATATGGAGGGAAATTGGGAGTGTGAGAGGTGACAGGGATTGGGGAAATGTGGGTGCGACCCACAACCCAAACCCCTGAATGCCACGATCTGGGGTGAAGAGAGCAGGGGTGAGAGGAGACAGGGCTGGGGGTGCCCCCACCCCAAACCCCTGAATGCCACGATCTGGGGGACAGCAGTGGTGTGAGAGGTGAGAGGGATTGGGGGAAATGTGGGTGCCCCCCATCCCAAACCCCTGAACACCATCTGGAGGGGAACTGTGAGAGGTGACAAGGACTGGGGAAATGTGGGTGCCCCCCATCCCAAACCCCTGAACCCCCCAATTTAGAGAGAACATGACCGATAACAACAACTGAGGTCGGATGCGGTGCCCCCCACCCCAAACACCCCAATCCCGGGGTGGGCACGGCAGGGACGGGCCCCAGTGCCAGTGCTGGGGTCCCCGGGGTGCCCCCCAGAGCCCCCCTGCTCACCACAGCCGGGTCCCGCGAGGTCCTGCGCCGACAGCCCCAGGCTCTCGGCGTCCAGCCGGTACAGCCCCTCGCTCCTGCCGCCACTTGAGCCTCTTGCTGCTGTCCGAGCCGGGCGCCAGCGCAGGGACACAGCACCTGGGGACACACAGCGAGGGGGCTCAGCCCTGCCAGGACCCCCCACCCCCCCAGAGCCCCCAGACCCACCTCGAGCAGGGTGTAGCAGGAGTTCTTCTTGAGGAAGGTGCGCTGGTGGCCTTGTCCTCCACGAGTGCGCCGGGTGCCCACCTGCACCCTCGAGCTGCCGCAGCTCCTCCAGGCGCACGGGCAGGTCCCGGCCCACGGCCACCAGCCCCTCCAGGTCATCCAGGCACGGGTAGTGGTCACCGTTCTGGGGGGACAGTGACATGGGTGACATGGGTGACATGGGGACACGGCCACCAGCCCCTCCAGGTCATCCAGGCACGGGTAGTGGTCACCGTTCTGGGGGGACAGTGACATGGGTGACATGGGGACACGGCCACCAGCCCCTCCAGGTCATCCAGGCACGGGTAGTGGTCACCGTTCTGGGGGGACAGTGACATGGGTGACATGGGGACACGGCCACCAGCCCCTCCAGGTCATCCAGGCACGGGCAGTGGTCACCGTTCTGGGGGGACAGTGACATGGGTGACATGGGGACACGTGGGGACACATGGGGACACGGCCACCATCACCGTTCTGGGGGGACACGGGGGCAGGGGTGACATGGGGACACATGGGGACATGTGGGGACATGTGGGCACACATGAGGACATGCCATCCCACAGCCACCAGGCCCTCCAGGTCATCCAGGCACGGGTAGTGGTCACTGTTCTGAGGGAACACGGGGTCAGAGGGTGGCACAGGGACATGGGGACACATGGGGACACGGCCACCAGCCCCTCCAGGTCATCCAGGCACGGGTAGTGGTCACCGTTCTGGGGGGTCACGGGGGCAGGGGTGACATGGGGACACGTGGGGACATGTGGGGACACATGAGGACATGCCATCCCACAGCCACCAGGCCCTCCAGGTCATCCAGGCACGGGTAGTGGTCACCGTTCTGGGGGGTCACAGGGGCAGGGGTGACATGGGGACACGTGGGGACACATGAGGACATGCCATCCCACAGCCACCAGGCCCTCCAGGTCATCCAGGCACGGGTAGTGGTCACCGTTCTGGGGGGTCACGGGGTCAGAGGGTGGCACAGGGACATGGGGACACATGGGGACAGGAGTGGGGTGAGAGTGGGATGTGGGGGTGTGGGAGGCACAGGGTGGGGACATGGTGACAGCAGGGACATGGCAGGGACAGGGATGGGGCAGGATGGGGTCATGGTGGCAGGAACAGGGACAGGATGGGGACGTGGTGGCAGATGAGAGGTCCATGGGGACAGGGACATGGAGGTGGCCCACTGTCCACAGGGACAGGGACATGAAAGTGTCCGGTGTCCATGGGGACATGAAAGTGTCCACTGTCCACAGGGACAGGGACATGAAAGTGTCCGGTGTCCATGGGGACATGAAAGTGTCCCCTGTCCACGGGGACAGGACAGGGATGGACAATGCCCAGGATCCATGGGGACAGGGAGCTGTCCACTGTCAGGGCTGCCCAGGGTCCATGACAGGGACACAAAAGTGTCCGGTGTCCATGGGGACAGGATGGGGACACAGAAGTGTCCAGAGTCCATGACAGGGACACAGGGGTGTCCATGGGGACAGGATGGGGACACAGAAGTGTCCAGAGTCCATGACAGGGACACAGGGGTGTCCATGGGGACAGGATGGGGACAGAGGGATGTCCAGAGTCCATGACAGGGACATGGAGGTGTCCAGTGTCCATGGGAACAGAATGAGGACACAGAGGTGTCCAGTGTCCGTGACAGGGACACAACAGTGTCCAGTGTCCATGGGGACAGGGACAGGGATGGACAATGTCCAGGATCCATGGGGACAGGGACGGACAATGTCCAGTGTCCATGGGGACAGGGAGGTGTCCAGTGTCCATGGGGACAGGATGGGGACACCGGGACAAGGACACAGGGGTGTCCAAGGGGACAGCCCAGGCACTCAGGGCTGTGCAGTGAGGGGTCCCGGGGTGTCCCGGGGGTCCCAGGGGGTCCCAGGATGTCCCAGGGGTCCCAGGGTGTCCCGGGTGTCCCAGGATGTCCCAGGGTGTCCCGGGGGTCCCAGGGTGTCTCAGGGTGTCCCAGGGGGTCCCAGGATGTCCCAGGATGTCCCAGGGTGTCCCAGGGGGTCCCCGGGGGTCCCCGGGGGTCCCGAGGGTGCAGAGCCCACCTGGATCTCCTCGACGTCGGCGATCCAGGCTCGGGCCTTGCCCAGGGCCTCCTTCAGGGCCTGGATGTTGGGCAGCAGCTGGAATGTTCTCGCCTCCTTGATGATGGCAGCCAGCGTGGCCGGGGGGTGCTTCTGCCTGCGGGGGGGTCAGAGCCACCAACCTGAGAGCCTGAGACCCCCAGAGACCCCCAGAGACCCCCAGAGACCCCCAGAGACCCCTGAGACCCCCAGAGACCCCTGAGACCCCCAGAGACCCCCAGAGACCCCAGAGACCCCTGACACCCCCAGAGATCCCCCTGACACCCCTGAGACCCCTGAGACCCCAGAGACCCCTGAGACCCCCAGAGATCCCTGAGACCCCCAGAGACCCCCAAAGACCCCCAGAGACCCCCAGAGATCCCCCTGACACCCCTGAGACCCCTGAGACCCCCAGAGATCCCTGAGACCCCTGAGACCCCCAGAGACCCCCCCTGACACCCCTGAGACCCCCAGAGATCCCTGAGACCCCCCAGAGACCCCTGAGACCCCCAGAGACCCCCCAGATCCCCAGAGATCCCCTGAGACCCCCACAGACCCCTGACACCCCCCAGAGATCCCCTGACACCCCAGAGACACCTGAGACCCCCAGAGATCCCTGAGACCCCCAGAGATCCCTGAGACCCCTGAGACCCCCAGAGCCCCCCGACTCTTTAAAGCCATGTGCTGGAGCCCCCAGACCCTTTCTATCCCCCCCACAGCCAGGAGCAGCCCCCAGACCCTTTATCTCCACCCAGGGGACAGAGGGCACAGCCCCTTCCTCTCTCCCTCTCAGGTGCAGCCCCCAGCCCCTTTATCTGCCCCTGAGGAGGGGTCTCTCCCCCTGGGGACGGCTCCAGCCCCTTTATCTCCCTTTGAGGGGGGGTCTCTCCCCCTGGGTTGGGGTCTCTCCCCTGGGGATGGCTCCAGCCCCTTTATCTCCCTTTGAGGAGGGTCTCTGTCCTGAGGGGGGTCCCCTGGGGATGGCTCCAGCCCCTTTATTTCCCTTTGGGAGGGGTCTCTCCCCTGGGTGGGGTCTCTCCCCTGGGTCGGGGTCTCTCCCCTGGGGGCGGCCAGCGCCCTGACCTGGCCCGAGGCACATCTGGGCCTTCTCCTCCCAGCGCTGGGCGGTGGTCAGCAGCTCCTACAGCTCGCCATGGCTACGCCCACGGCGGGGCTGGGGGCCACGGATGCGCCGCCTGATGAGGCCGCGCATGACGGGCAGGGGTACGCTGGCGGCGGCGCAGCGCGTGGCCGTCACCTCCCCTCGAGCCACGCGGCCCCGCGCCAGCTGCCGCTCAGCAGCCGGCCCTCGGCACCTCCACGCCCAGGCGCCCCGCGCTCCAGCAGCTCCTGCAGGGCCCCGCCCCCGGGACACGGCCAGCGCGGCCGCGCCTGGCCTGGAACGCTTCCACTCGGTCCAGCAGCGCCTGGGGGCACGGGGACAGCGTGGGACAGCGTGGGGACAGCGTGGGGACACACAGGGGACAGTGTGGGACATCATGGGGCAGTGTGGGACAGCGTGGGGACAGTGTGGGACATCGTGGGGACAGTGTGGGACAGCGTGGGGACAGTGTGGGACATCGTGGGGACAGTGTGGGACAGCGTGGGGACAGTGTGGGACATCATGGGACAGTGTGGGACAGCGTGGGGACAGTGTGGGACATCGTGGGGACAGTGTGGGACAGCGTGGGGACAGTGTGGGACATCATGGGGACAGTGTGGGGACAGTGTGGGACATCATGGGACAGCGTGGGACAGCGTGGGGACAGCGTGGGGACAGTGTGGGGACAGTGTGGGACATCATGGGGACAGTGTGGGACATCGTGGGACAGCGTGGGGACAGCATGGGGACAGCGTGGGACAGTGTGGGACATCATGGGACAGCGTGGGGACAGCGTGGGACAGTGTGGGACAGTGTGGGACAGCGTGGGACAGCGTGGGGACAGTGTGGGACAGCGTGGGGACATCATGGGACAGTGTGGGACATCGTGGCGACAGTGTGGGACAGCATGGGGACAGTGTGGGGACACCCCAGAGATCCCCACCCCTCGGCCTGGAACGCTTCCACTCGGTCCAGCAGCGCCTGGGGGGACGGGGACAGCGTGGGACAGCGTGGGGACAGCGTGGGACAGTGTGGGGACAGACAGGGGACAGTGTGGGACAGCGTGGGGACAGTGTGGGACATCATGGGGACAGCGTGGGGACAGTGTGGGACAGCGTGGGGACAGTGTGGGACAGCGTGGGGACACACAGGGGACAGTGTGGGACAGCGTGGGACAGCGTGGGACAGCGTGGGACAGCGTGGGGACAGTGTGGGACAGCATGGGGACAGTGTGGGACAGTGTGGGGACAGACAGGGGACAGCGTGGGGACAGTGTGGGACATCGTGGGGACAGCGTGGGGACAGTGTGGGACAGCGTGGGGACAGTGTGGGACAGTGTGGGACAGTGTGGGACAGCGTGGGACATCGTGGGGACAGTGTGGGGACACCCCAGAGATCCACCCCCCTCAGCCTGGAACGCTTCCACTCGGTCCAGCAGCGCCTGGGGGGACGGGGACAGCGTGGGACAGCGTGGGACAGCGTGGGACAGTGTGGGGACAGACAGGGGACAGTGTGGGACACAGGGACAGCAATGGGACATGGAGAGACAGCAATGGGATACGGGGTTAGGGACAGACAGGGGACAGTGTGGGACATTGTAGAGACACAGAGGGGACGGTGTGGGACATCATGGGGACACACAGGGGACAGTGTGGGACATCATGGGGACAGACAGGGGACACCCCCAGGGCACTGTGCGACACCCCTGTGACCCTGTGTGACCTGTCCCACCTGCACGTCCCCGATCTGGTGCATCACGCAGTGTGACCCCGTGTGACCCCGTGTGACACTCCTATGACACACTGTGACCCCGTGTGACCCCGTGTGACCCCGTGTGACCCCGTGTCCCACCTGCACGTCCCCGATCTGGTGCATCACACAGTGTGACACTCCTATGACACAGTGTGACACCCCTGTGACCCTGTGTGACACTCCTATGACACAGTGTGACCCCGTGTGACCCCGTGTGACCCCAGGTGACCCCGTGTCCCACCTGCACGTCCCCGATCTGGTGCATCACACAGTGTGACCCCGTGTGACCCCCGTGTGACCCGTGTGACCCCAGGTGACCCCGTGTCCCACCTGCACGCCCCCCATCTGGTGCATCACGCAGGGCAGTTGGTTCATCTGCTCCAGGAACGCCCGCAGCTCCTCCAGCGTCAGCGCCGGCGCAGGGACCCTGCGGGGACAGCGACACTGAGGGGACAGGGACACACAGGGGACCCTGCGGGGACAGGGACACACAGGGACACTGAGGGGACAGGGACACACAGGGGACAGGGACATTGCTGGGGACAGGGACACTGAGGGGACAGGGACACACAGGGGACAGGGACATTGCTGGGAACAGGGAAGGGACCCTGTGGGGACACTGAGGGGACACAGAGGGAACAGGGACACTCTGGTGACACTCTGGTGACCCCGTGGTGACACTGAGGGGACACCGTGGTGACCCCGTGGTGACCCCGTGGGGACACTCTGGTGACCCCGTGGTGACACTGAGGGGACACCGTGGTGACCCCGTGGTGACACCGTGGTGACCCCGTGGGGACACTGAGGGGACCCCGTGGTGACCCCGTGGTGACACTGAGGGGACACTGTGGTGACCCCGTGGGGACACTGAGGGGACACTGTGGGGACACCATGGTGACACTGAGGGGACACCGTGGTGACCCCGTGGTGACACCGTGGTGACACTGAGGGGACCCCGTGGTGACCCCGTGGTGACACTGAGGGGACACTGAGGGGACACTGAGGGGACACTGAGGGGACCCGTGGTGACCCCGTGGTGACACCGTGGTGACCCCGTGGTGACACTGAGGGGACACTCTGGTGACCCCGTGGTGACACTGAGGGGACACCGTGGTGACACTGAGGGGACCCCGTGGTGACACCATGGTGACACTGAGGGGACACCGTGGTGACCCCCGTGGTGACCCCCGGGGACCCCGCGTGACCCCGGGTGACACTGACCCGGTCTCCTGGGAGCTGATGAGCCCCAGCGCCGAGACGCAGCGCGCCGGCCTGGCCCAGGCAGCCCTTTGAGGCGGTGCAGCAGCTCGTTCTCGGGGAACTTTAGCCAAGGCCTCCTCACTCCAGCGCCCGCAGCTCCTCCAGCGCTGCCGGGCACGGCCGGGCTCAGCGGGGCTCGGAGCCCAGAGCCCCGAGAGCCCCTGAGAGCCCCTGAGAGCCCCTTGGGATTCCCTGAGAGTCCCCAAAACACCCCCCAGAGCCCCCTGAGAGCCCCCAAAACACCCCTGAGAGCCCCCCAAATCCCCTGAGAGCCCCCCTGAGAGCCCCCAAAAACACCCCGAGAGCCCCCAAACCCCTGAGAGCCCCCAAACCCCCTGAGAACCCCCAAAACACCCCCCGAGAGCCCCTTGGGATTCCCCAAACCCCCTGAGACACCCCTGAGAGCCCCCAAAAACACCCCCGAGAGCCCCCAAACCCCTGAGAGCCCCCTGAGAGCCCCCCAAATCCCCTGAGAGCCCCCAAATCCCCTGAGAGCCCCTGAGAGCCCCAAATCCCCTGAGAGCCCCCCCAAATCCCCTGAGAGCCCCTGAGAGCCCCCAAATCCCCCTGAGAGCCCCCAAATCCCCTGAGAGCCCCCCTGAGAGCCCCCCAAATCCCTGAGAGTCCCCAAATCCCCTGAGAGCCCCCTGAGACACCCCTGAGGGCCCCCAAACCCCCTTGGGATTCCCTGAGAGCCCCCAAAACACCCCTGAGAGCCCCCCAAATCCCCTGAGAGCCCCCTGAGAGCCCCCAAACCCCCTGAGAGCCCCCCAAACTCCCTTTGAGAGCCCCCCCAAAGCCCCTGAGAGCCCCCAAATCCCCTTGAGACACCCCCTGAGACACCCCCCTGAGAGCCCCCCCAAATCCCCTGAGAGCCCCCTAAAAACCCCTGAGACACCCCCAAACCCCCTTGGGATTCCCTCCAAATCCCCCTGAGAGACCCCCAAACCCCTTGAGACCCCCAAATCCCCCTTGAGATTCCCCAAACCCCTTGAGAGCCCCCGAATCCCCTTTGAGAGCCCTCAGGACCCCCTTGGGAGCCCCCCAAACCCCCCCGGGACCCCCACTCACTGCGCTTGCGGCCGTCCTCCACCTCGAGGGCGTTGCGCACCTTGTTGGCCCAGGTGTCGAAGGACTCGGCGCGCACCTTGAGCTTGTGCAGCATGGCCGGCAGCTCGTCCAGGGTGTAGCGGTACCTGGGGGGCACCGGGGGTCACTGGGAGCCCCCCTGTGCACCCCAAAAGGGACAGACGGGACCCCCAGACTGAGCTCGTGGGGTGTCCCCTCCACCCCATCCCAGGGACACCTCGAGATCTTCAGCACCCCCAAATCACAGCCAGGGTCACACCAGGACCCCCAACTCAACCCCATGTGTGCCCACAGCCCCCCCAAATCTTACAGACCCCCACAAAGCATCCCCAGGTCCCCAGCACCCCAAAAACCATCCCCAAATCTGTACAGGAGCCACCAGGTCGTGGCTGTGTCCTCCTCACCCCATCCCAGGGACACCTCGAGATCTTCAGCACCCCCAAATCACAGCCAGGGTCACACCAGGGTCACACCAGGACCCCCAACTCAACCCCATGTGGGCCCACAGCCCCCCCAAATCTTACAGACCCCCACAAACACCCCCAGGTCCTCAGCCCCCCAAATCCATCCCCCAGACCCCTTCCAGGCGCCCACTGAGACCTCCAGCCCCCCTGAAACACCCCCACGTCCCATTACAGGGCACACCAGGCCCCCAAGCCCCTCTCCCAGCCCCCAAACCCCATTCCAACCCCTCCAAACCCCATCAAACCCCATTCAAACCCCTCCAAACCCCATTCAAACCCCATTCCAACCCCCCAGACCCCATTTCAACCCCTCCAAACCCCCCCAAACCCCATTCAAACCCCCAAAACCCCTCTCCAAACCCCATTCCAACCCCCAGACCCCATTCAAACCCCATTCAAACCCCACTAAACCCCATTCAAACCCCCCCAGACCCCATTTCAAACCCCACTAAAACCCCATTCAAACCCCATTCCAACCCTCCAAACCCCATTCAACTCCCCCCCAAAGCCCATTCCAACCTCCAAACCCCATTCAAACCCCCAGACCCCATTCAAACCCCCATTCAAACCTCTCCAAACCCCTCTCCCAGTCCCCAAACCCCATTCCAACCCCTCCAAACCCCATCAAACCCCATTCCAACCCACCCAAACCCCATCAAACCCCATTCCAACCCCCAGACCCCATTTAACCCCCCAGCCCCCACCTGAGGTACTGCTTGCACACTTGCACAGGTCGTCCATGTGGTAGAGGCAGACGAGGCCCTGCGGGCAGTCGTAGCAGGCCAGGGCAGACAGGAAGCACGTGGTCTTGCACTTGTCGCACTGCCGCTCGTCGTCGGGCAGCAGCTCGAAGGCCTCGCGCTCCGCCTCCGTGATGCCCTGGGGGGCAGGAAAATGGACATCAGACCCCCCCCGCAGGGATTTTGGGGGGTTCTCAGCACCCCCCATCCCTCCATGATCCCCTGAGAGGGATAAAAATCCCTCCTGCAGCTCCAACCCTTCCTGCT
Organism: Camarhynchus parvulus; assembly: GCF_901933205.1. Lineage (NCBI taxonomy): Eukaryota > Metazoa > Chordata > Aves > Passeriformes > Thraupidae > Camarhynchus > Camarhynchus parvulus. The sequence continues at coordinate 579 of NW_022148531.1, read as the reverse complement.
CTGCCTCTGTGATGCCCTGGGGGGGCAGGAAAATGGACATCAGACCTCCCCCGCCCGGGGAGATTTTGGGGTGTTCTCAGCACCCCAACCCCTCCGTGATGCTCTGAGAGGGATAAAAATTCCCTCAGATTCCCCTTCTGGCTCCAACCCTTCCTGCTCTGCCTCCGTGATGCCCTGAGGGGGCAAAAACACCAACATCAAACCCCCTCAAGGATTTTTGGGGTGTTCTCAGCACCCCCAATCCCTCCATGATGCCCTGGGAGGGATAAAAATTCCCTCAGATTCCCCCAGTTCTGTGAGATTCCCCCTACAGCTCCAACCCTTCCTGCTCCGCCTCCGTGATGCCCTTGGGGGGTAAAACTTAACACCAGACCCCCTGGGGAGATTTTGGGGTGTTCTCAGCACCCCAACCTCCATCACCCCCTGAGGGGTGACAGAACAAATCTCACCCTCCCTAGAGCTGGAGGGTCCCCCTACCCCCCCACCCTCCGTGACCTGCCAGGGGATACGGGAGCTTTGGGGTGCCCCACACCCCAACCTCCATAACCCCCAAGGCGGCACAACCAACCTCACCCTCCT
>NW_022148530.1:0-18671 GCF_901933205.1 Camarhynchus parvulus | reverse complement strand
CCCAATCCCAACCCCCAATCCCAACGGACCCCAACCCCAGGTCCCCAAACCCCAATCCCAAACCCCCAACCCCCCAAACCCCAGTCCCGGCCCCAATCCCAGTCCCGGCCCCAGATCCCAGTCCCCCAACCCCAAACCCCAATCCCCCAATCCCAAACCCCAGGCCCAGGCCCCAATCCCAAACCCCAACCCCAAACCCCAGGCCCCAGGCCCCAATCCCCAGGCCCCAGTCCCGGCCCCAACCCCCCCCCATCCCCCAAACCCCGGCCCCCTCAGGCCCCAAATCAATCCCAGTCCCCACCCCCCAGCCCCCAAACCCCAATCAGGCCCCGGCCCCGGCCCCAATCCCAAACCCCGGCCCCCCAACCCCGTCCCCCAGGCCCCCCGGCCCCAACCCCAATCAGGCCCCCAAACCCCAATCCCAGGCCCCAACCCCCCCAGGCCCCCAGTTCCCATCCCAACCCCAACCCCAGAGCCCCCCCCCAGGCCCCAACCCCAAACCCCAATCCCCCAAACCCCAATCCCAAACCCCAAACCCCAATCCCCCCCAAACCCCAACCCCAAACCCCAACCCCACCCCCCAACCCCAAACCCAGCCCCCCCCAAACCCCAGGCCCCCAGGCCCCAGTCCCGGCCCCCCAGGCCCCAATCCCAAACCCCAATCCCAGCCTGCCCCCAAACCCCAGCCCCCATGCACGTCTCTGCCCTGTCTTGGGCTGTTTTGCACTCTGCTGCGCGCTGGAGCAGCAGCCTCAGGACCCCGGGGCTGTCCGACCAAAGGAATCCACGCTCTCTGCCCAGGACAAGCGAATTCTCCCGCCTCAGCGGCACCCGAAGCGATCCCGGCGAGGAGCGGCTGCCGGACAGGATCCTGGCTTTGGACGGGATTTGTGCATCGCGCACGAGGGGTGTGCACGTGCAGCAGGTTGCTGTTCCTAAGGGTCAATGCTCTGTTAACTCTTGGCCTTGTTTGGGCTGATTTCGGCCAGAAAAAAATACCCGGAGTGTCCATAAATCTTCGTTTCTGTTGTCTCGTCTTGTCTTGATCCAAACTGCCCAAATTATCATCACTCTGGTTATATTGCTGTTTTTATAACCATTTTATTCCCATGAAACTTTTTAAAAAATTAAACATTTTTACAAAAAACTGATTGGTGAGGGCAGGGATCCATGGGTGGTGCTGGATCCATGGGCGGTGCTGGATCCATGGGTGGTGCTGCTGGATCCATGGGTGGTGCTGAGGGATCCATGGGTGGTGCTGGATCCATGGGTGGTGCTGAGGGATCCATGGGTGGTGCTGGAGGATCCATGGGTGGTGCTGGATCCATGGGTGGTGCTGGATCCATGGGTGGTGCTGAGGGATCCATGGGTGGTGCTGGATCCATGGGTGGTGCTGGATGCTGGCTGGATCCATGGGTGGTGCTGGAGTATCCATGGGTGGTGCTGGAGAATCCATGGGTGGTGCTGGAGGATCCATGGGTGGTGCTGGAGGATCCATGGGTGGTGCTGGATCCATGGGTGGTGCTGGATCCATGGGTGGTGCTGGATCCATGGGTGGTGCTGGATCCATAGGGGGTGCTGGATCCATGGGGGGTGCTGGATCCATGGGTGGTGCTGGAGGATCCATGGGTGGTGCTGGGGATCCATGGGTGGTGCTGGAGGATCCGTGGGTGGTGCCCAAGGTGGGATCAGTGCAGGTGGTGCCCAAGGTGCGGTTGCTGTGTCCCGGCTGTGGGGGGACATCCCAGGCACATCCCAGGCACATCCCAGGCACATCCCAGGCACATCCCAGGCACATCCCAGGCACATCCCAGGGACATCCCAGGGACATCCCAGGGACGTCCCAGGGACATCCCAGGCACATCCCAGGGACATCCCAGGCACATCCCAGGGACATCCCAGGCACATCCCAGGGACATCCCAGGCACATCCCAGGGACGTCCCAGGCACATCCCAGGGACATCCCAGGCACATCCCAGGCACATCCCAGGGACATCCCAGGGACGTCCCAGGGACATCCCAGGGACATCCCAGGGACATCCCAGGCACATCCCAGGGACATCCCAGGCACATCCCCGGGACATCCCGGGCACATCCCAGGGACATCCCGGGCACATCCCAGGGACATCCCAGGCACATCCCAGGGACATCCCAGGCACATCCCAGGCACATCCCAGGGACATCCCAGGGACATCCCGGGCACATCCCAGGGACATCCCGGGCACATCCCAGGCACATCCCAGGCACATCCCAGGGACATCCCAGGGACATCCCAGGCACATCCCAGGGGGTCCCAGGCACATCCCAGGGGGTCCCACCTGCCCTGCCCCGGGGCAGCAGCAGCAGCGGGGGCCGGGGAAGGCAGAGGGAGCCCTGGGAGCCCCAGAGCGGCTCCGCTCAGGGTGGGGGAGAAAGCAGAGACCCCCGGGGCTGGGGGAGGGGGCACAGAGGGACAGACACAGGGACAGGGACAGACACAGGGACAGACACAGGGACAGGGACAAACAGACAGACACAGGGACTGGGACAGGGACAGACACAGGGACAGACACAGGGACAGACAGACAGACAGAGGGACAGGGACAGGGACAGAGGGACAGACACAGGGACAGACAGACGGACACAGGGACAGACAGAGGGACAGGGACAGTCAGAGGGACAGGGACAGGAACAGGGACAGGGGACAGGGACAGGGACAGAGGGACAGGGACAGGGGATAGACAGGCCCAGGGGACACACGCACTGACACACACAGGGACAGGGGACAGGGACAGGCAGATGGACAGAGGACAGGGATAGGGGACAGGGGACACACACAGGGACAGACACAGGGACAGACACAGGGACAGACAGACAGACAGGGAATAGACACAGGCACACAGACAGGGACAGGGACAGACACATGGACAGAAAAAGGGACAGACACTGGGACAGAGCACAGACACAGGGACAGACAGAGGGACAGGGACAGGGACAGACAGAGGGACAGAGACAGGGACAGACAGAGGGACAGACTGTCACAGACATTTCTTTTATGAAAAATCCTCTCTTAGGATTTTCCTGCTGAAGCTGAGAAGTTCAGCAGCCAGACATAAACAATAGGTTATCTGCTTCTGTGGAATGCAGCAGGTCAGTTCTGGATTGGCCCAGATTGAGTGTTTGGAGGTAATGGCCAATCCAGAACTGAGCTCTCTCGGACACAGTCCGGGAGAGCAAGGTTTGTTATTGATTCTTTACTTTCTATTCTTAGGTAGCTAGCAGCTTCTGGAAACTCTCTTTTTCTTTTTAGTATAGTTAAAATAGATGTTTATATCATAACTTAATAAATCAAGCCTTCTGATCATGGAGCCCATCTCGTCTCTTCCTTCACCCCGAAAACCTTGTGGTCCAACCGGCGACAACAGACAGAGGGACAGACACAGGGACAGGAGACAGACAGAGCAACAGGGACAGGGACAGGGACAGACAGAGGGACAGGGACAGACAGAGCGACAGGGACATACAGAGGGACAGGGGACAGGGACAGGGGACAGGGGACACACACATGGACAGACACAGGGACAGGGACAGGGACAGACAGACAGACAGACAGGGGACAGACACAGGGACAGGGATGGACAAAGGGACAGGGGACAGGGACAGGGGACAGGGGACACACACAGGGACAGATACAGGGACAGAGCACGGAGGGACAGACAGACGGACAGGGGACAGGGACAGGGAGAGGGGACAGATGGACAGGGGACAGACACAGGGACAGACACACGGACACACACATCAATATGAGAACAGCACCCACGAACACACAGAGTTGCTTTGTTGAAGGATTTATTGATTATCAATTATTAATTATCAATTATTGATTATTGATCATCGATTCTCGATTATCCGTCGTTCCAGGGCCATTCCCAGGGCGGCTCCCCAGGGTCGATCAAATCCTGACGGCCTGAACGGGACAGGAGAGAGTGACCCCAGAGTGACCCCAGAGTGACCCCAGGGTGACCCCAGGGTGACCCCAGGGTGACCCCAGGGTGACCCCAGAGTGACCCCAGCGTAACTGGTCCATATGGGTCCATACTGGTCCATACTGGTCTATACTGGTCCATATGGGTCCATACTGGTCCATACTGGTCTATACTGGTCCATACTGGTCCATACTGGTCCATACTGGTACCCACCTGAGCTCTCTTGTCCGAGTATCTTCTGCAGAGACAGAGGAGAGGGCACCGGGGTCACCGCGGGGTCACCCAGTATAACCCAGTTCATCCCAGTATCCCCCAGTGCCCCCAGTGCCCCCAGTGCCCCTGGTCTATCCCAGTCCCTCCCAGTCCATCCCAGTCCCTCCCAGTCCCTCCCAGTCCATCCCAGTTCCATCCCAGTCCATCCCAGTCCCTCCCAGTCCATCCCAGTCCATCCCAGTTCCATCCCAGTCCATCCCAGTCCCTCCCAGTCCATTCCAGTCCCTCCCAGTCCCTCCCAGTCCCTCCCAGTCCCTCCCAGTCCATCCCAGTTCCCCCAGTCTCACCGGGACGCAGACCCCGATGCCTCCACCGACCCCGGACTGCAGGGGCAGAGCAAAGCGGATTTGGGATTTGGGGATTGGGGACTTGGGGAATTGGGGATTTTGGGATTTCAGGATTGACGGATCTGGGATTTGGGATTGGGGGATTGGGGGATTTGGGGATTGGGGTGTTTGGGGATTCGGGATTTGGAGATTTGGGGATTTGGGATTTGGGGATTTGGGATTTGGGGATTTGGGATTTTGGGATTGGGGGATTTTGGGATTTGGAGATTTGGGGATTTGGGGATTTGGGGATTGGGGGATTTGGGGATTTGGGGATTTGGGGATTTGGGATTTGGGGATTTGGGGATTTGGGGATTTGGGGATTTGGGATTTGGGGATATGGGATTGGGGGATTTGGGGATTTGGGGGATATGGGGGGATTTGGGGGATTTGGGGATTTGGGGATTTGGGGATTTTGGAATTTTGGGATTGGGGGATTTGGGGATTTGGGGGATTTGGGGAGTTGGGATTTTGGGATCTGGGGATTTGGGGATTTGGGGATTTGGGGATTTGGGGATTTGGGATTTTGGGATTGGGGGATTTGGGGATTTGGGGATTTGGGATTTGGGGATTTGCCCACCTTGCCGTTCCCGATGCCACCACCTGCCTGTGGGGAGAGCAGCAGATGTCCCCCGGGTCACTGGGGCGTCAGCAGTGCCCCCAGTGCCCCCAGTACTCCCAGATCCCCCAGCTTCCCCCCAGTACCCCCGTCCATCCCAGTCCATCCCAGTCAATCCCAGTCCATCCCAGTCTGTCCCAGTTTCCCCAGTCCATCCCAGTCCATCCCAGTTCCATCCCAGTCCATCCCAGTCCATCCATCCCAGTCCATCCCAGTCCATCCCAGTCAATCCCAGTTCCCCCAGTCCATCCCAGTTCCATCCCAGTCCATCCCAGTCCATCCCAGTTTCCCCAGTCTCACCCCAATGCAGATGTCTCCTCTGTTCTTCATGGCCTTGGTAGTAGAGGTGGCCTTGGTAGTGGAGGTGGCCTTTGTAGTGGTGGTGGCCTTGGTAGTGGAGGTGACCGCAGCAGTGGAGGTGTCCTGGGCAGTGGAGGTGACCGCAGCAGTAGTGGTGGCCGGGGCAGTGGAGGTGACCGCAGCAGTAGTGGTGGCCGGGGCAGTGGAGATGGCCGGGGCAGTGGAGGTGACCACAGCAGTGGAGGTGACCGCAGCAGTAGTGGTGGCCGGGGCAGTGGAGGTGGCCGGGGCAGTGGAGGTGACCGCAGCAGTAGTGGTGGCGGGGCAGTGGAGGTGGCCGGGGCAGTGGAGGTGACGGCAGCAGGGGAGGTGTCCTGGGCAGGGGGTGGAATCAATGGGATCAATGGAGAGCCCCAAAGGGATGGGATGGGATCAATGGGGCCAATGGGATCAATGGGATCAATGGGATAAATGGGGTCAATGGGATAGGATGGGATCAATGGGATCAATGGGATCAATGGGGTCAACGGGAGCAATGGGGTCAATGGGATCAATGGGGTCAATGGGATAGGATGGGATCAATGGGATCAATGGGATCAATGGGGTCAATGGGATCAATGGGATCAATGGGATCAGTAGGATGGGATAGGATCTATGGGGTCAATGGGATCAATGGGATCAATGGGGTCAATAGGATGGGACGGGATCAATGGGGTCAATGGGATCAATGGGATCAATGGGATAAATGGGGTCAATGGGATCAATGGGGTCAATGGGATCAGTGGGATCAAGGGGGTCAACGGGATGGTATGGGATCAATGGGATCAATGGGGTCAATGGGATCAATGGGATGGGATCAGTGGGATGGGATGGGATGGGATGGGATGGGATGGGATGGGATGGGATGGGATGGGATGGGATGGGATGGGATTTTTGGAGAGCCCCAAAGGATGGGACGGGATCAATGGGATGGGATGGGATGGGATGGGATGGGATGGGATGGGATGGGATGGGATGGGATGGGATGGGATGAGCTCAATGGGATGGGATGGGGAGCCCCACAAGGATGGGATGGGATTTTTTGGAAACCCAACAAGGATGGCATGGGATTTTTGGGGAGCTCCACAAGGAGGGGATTTTTGGGGAGCTCCACAAGGAGGGGATTTTTGGGGAGCCCCCAGGGCTGAGCCCAGCCCGGGGCCCTGCAGCCTCACCTGGCTGTGGGCTGGGGGACACAGCAGGATGGAGAAGAGCAGGGCCACGCTGAGCACAGCCACCTTCATCTTCCTCTGGCTCTGGGCAGCTGCCTGAGGCTGCAGCAGGTGAGGAGCACCTTTATCCCCTGCCGGGACTCCTCCCTGCACCCCTCCCCTGCCAGCCCCCAGGCCAAAGCCCGGCTTGGCACAGCCCCCCAGCCCTGGCCACCAGCCCAGCCCTGGCACAGAGTCCATCCCAGCCCAGCTGTGGCACGGATCCAGCCCCTTGCCCGGCATCCCTCCAGCTTCCTGCACGGGGCAGCTGCCCCCTGGCAGGGGCCCGGGCACCTGGGGGGGGCCAAGGGGGGCAGGCAGGGAGCCCAAGGCACCTGGGGACCCTGTGGGGACAGCGCCCAGCCCAACACAATCCATCCCCAGCTCCCCCCGGCCGCGGGGTTTGGCTGCCCAAAGCCGCTGTGCCCAGCCCGGCAGGCACAGGGGCAGCCAGAGCTCTGCAGTTCTCGTGCCCAAGGTTGGGCATCGGTTTTGATCTAGAAAATTCTGTCTCTGGCCTGCCCAGGGCCGCTGAGCAGGACAGTCCAGGCACTCTGCCTCCTTCGGGGCCATGGTGTATTTTTATATTTTTAATTTATATTCTATAATTTTATATTATATTTATATTTATATTTATAGTCTATAATTTTATATTTATATTTATATCTATATTTATATTTATATTTAGAGTCTATAGTTTTATATTTATATTTATAGTCTATAGTTTTATATTTATATTTATATTTATATAATTTAGATATTATATTTTTATCTATTTATATTTATTCTATTTTTATATATTTACATGTGTTTATACATATTATCTTTTTATTTTATTTATATTTATATATGTTGTATTTATTTATAGTTATATTTTTAGTTATAGTTATATATTATATATTTGTAGATATTATATTTTTATGTATCTATATTTATGATATTTTTATACGTTATTATATATATTTATGTTTATATATTTATTTATATTCACATTTATATTTTGTATAAATATTTCTAATTTATGTATATTACATTTTGAATGTATTGATACATATACATATTTTATATATATAAATATATATATTTTATATCTATAAATATATATTTTTTGTCTATGTCTATGTCTATGTCTATGTCTATGTCTATGTCTATGTCTATGTCTATGTCTATGTCTATGTATATGTATATGTAGATTTGGGGTTGGGATTTGGGATTTGGCATTTGGGGTTTGGGATTTGGGATTTGGGATTTGGGGTTGGGATTTGGGGTTTGGGATTTGGGATTTGGGATTTGGGGCGGGGATTTGGGGTTTGGGGTTTGGGGGTTTTTTGGGTTTGGGATTTGGGTTTGGGATTTGGGATTTGGGGTTTGGGGATTGGGGTTTGGGTTTGGGATTTGGGTTTGGGATTTGGGATTTGGGGTTTGGGGTTGGGGTTTGGGTTTGGGATTTGGGATTTGGGGTTTGGGATTTGGGTTTGGGATTTGGGTTTTGGGATTTGGGGTTTGGGATTTGGGTTTGGGATTTGGGTTTGGGATTTGGGTTTGACTTTGGGGTTTGACTTTTGCACCCACAGCTGCAGCACTTTCCATGCAATTGTCATAAATGACGACCTTGACTAGGCCAATATTTTGTTATTAATTAATCATTATTAACAGCGATAATTAATTCTTATTAACAGCGATGTTCATCCTTGGGTCGATGCTCACCTCCCTTTCTCAAGCTGCTTTTCACTGCTTCGCCGAGGGATGGGATGAGCACGTTTCCTTTGTATACATTCCAAAGCTCAAGTTTATTTACATTCTATTTCATTTATCAATTATTCTTCCAGAGGTTTTTATTGCAAAACTCTTTCAGGCTCAGCGACAAGCAGGAAGTTCCTGTCAAACAGCAACACCCTCAAAGCTTGAATGCCAATGCTCCTAAATCGACTTAAGGCTGATAAAGGTGATTTGGGAACAAAGGATGGGCTCACAGGGATCGCTGTGCTCGGTGATTATCAGAATTTATCTCTGTAAAGGTGAATTGTGCACACGGGATGGGCTCACAGGGATCGCTGTGCTCGGTGATTATCAGAATTTATCTCTGTAAAGGTGAATTGTGAATGGCTCTGAGGGATCTTCCATGCGTTTTGTGTGCATTTTCAGAATTTGCAAGTTTTAAAAATAAAATAAAATAAAATAAAATAAAATAAAATAAAATAAAATAAAATAAAATAAAATAAAATAAAATAAAATAAAATAAATTACTAAAAATATATATTAAAAATAAATTAAAATATATATTAAAGAGAAATATAATAAAAATATATTAAAATAAAATAAAATAAAATAAAATAAAATAAAAAAAAATAAAATAAATTACTAAAAATATATATGAAAAATAAATTAAAGTATATATTAAAGGTCAATATAATAAAAATATATTAAAATAAAATAAAATAAAATAAAATAAAATAAAATAAAATAAAATAAAATAAAATAAAATAAAATAAAATAAAATATGAAAAAAATAAAAATAAAATAAAATAAAATAAAATAAAATAAAATAAAATATGAAAAAAATTAAATAATAAAAGTATGTAATAAAAATATAACAGGGAAACCTTCCAGAACCTTCCAGGCACTGCTGGCTGCTCAGTTCTGCATTAAATGAGGCACAAAGCTCCCAGAGATAACAGGGAAACCTTCCAGAACCTTCCAGGTCACTGCTGGCTGCTCCATTCTGCACTAAATGAGGCACAGAGCTCCCAGAGATAACAGGGAAACCTTCCAGAACCTTCCAGGTCACTGCTGGCTGCTCAGTTCTGCACTAAATGAGGCACAAAGCTCCCAGAGATAACAGGGAAACCTTCCAGAACCTTCCAGGGCGCTGCTGGCTGCTCAGTGCCCACCAAGGAGGCACCGAGAATCCCCTGGGAAGGATGCGAGGAAAATCAGGAATTGTGCAGGTGTCACGGTTTGACCCTGGCCCAATGGCAGTGCCCCCACGAAAATTCCTTCTCCCCGGTGTCTGCTGTGAGATGTGACCAGGAATAAGCAAACAGGCTTCTACTTAGGAATAGAGGAAACGTTTATTAACTAAACCGCAAGTAAAAAAAGACACACACACACACACACACAGGAAAAATGAAAACCTTGCAAAACGTTTCCTCCTCCCCCCGCCACATTTTCCCAGTACAGTACATTATCCACAAACAATCAAACCTGCGCCCAAATTCCCAGCTCCCAGTCCATCGCTGCTCCTCAGACAAGCAATCCCCAGTTCATCAAGAGGAGAGGAGTCCTCCTTGTGCCCCAGGCTTCCCCTGGAAACGCCGTTGAACCCTCGCGTGTTTCCGTGTCACTCGTGGCACCGCCCGGAGTGCAATCTGCTGTGGTGACCTCTTCCCTCCATGCCCAGCGCTCTCACCACTGCGCATGGACCAGAGCCGCTTCTAGGGTTCCCCTTTCAAGGCTGCTTTGTCCCGTTCCAAAAAGGGCACAGTCTCACCTTCGCAACACCTGTCCCCCCCAGATTTCACCCCCTGGGGCCGAGGGGCACCAACACTGAACCCTCTTGGCTCTGAGCCATCGCCTCCCCCCCGGAGGCAGTCTCTGTGTCACAGGAAATACGGTTCTGTCCATGGCTGTGCAAGAAAAGGTCCAGCCAAAGGCCACTCCATCATCTCCTGCCACATAGGATTCTTCTCAAGCTCTCTCACAAACCTGCGCCCATCCTGCGCATCACACTTGCCCATTTCCTGCTATTCACATCACACTTGCCCATTTCCTGCTTGCCCATTTCGTTCATCCCCGTGCATCACCCTTGCCCATTTCCTGCCGTTCATCCCTGCATCACACTTGCCCATCCCTGCACATCACACTTGCCCATTTCCTGCTATTCACATCACACTTGCCCATTTCCTGCTATTCATCCCCCACATCACCCTTGCCCATTTCCTGCCGTTCATCCCTGCGCATCACACTTGCCCATTTCCTGCCCCATTCCATCTCTATCTCTCTTCTCATTCACATCCAGGAGGATCAGTATTCGTGAGGTTTCCATTATTCAAGAAAAGGGTTCAAATCTCAAGCTCTGCCTGCCCGGAACTCCCACGGCTTCTCACCGTGCCCCCCCCTCCCCGCTGCGCTCCCTCCTTCTCCTTCTCAGCCGGGCCGTGCTATCGAATTCAGAGTGGCACGGGCACAGGCTGGCGCTCTCGCTCTCTCTCTCTCGGGGGTGGGGGGCGCTGCCCGATGTCTCTCTGTGTCCCTCTGGGGGAGACGTTGCGGTGTGAGGCAATGTCCTGTCTTAGCTGTCCCAGTTCCTCCCAGCTGCGCCAACACCTTCGCCCTTCCCCTCTCCCTGCCTCCTGCTGACAGCTGTCCATCAATCTCAGAAGGTCAGCAAGGCCGGATAGGTGAAGTTCAAAAGACGCCCCTCAGCCCTGGGGACGATTGCACCATCCAGGTGTCATTTGTCCCCTGAGCTTCCCCCCCTCCTACCTGGTTGGTAGCTCACCTACCCCTTCCCCTGCCCCTTTCCCGGAGCTTAAAAAGACACGGGACCATGCGGTCGGGATCCGCTTGGAGCTGTCGCAACATTCAGAGGCCTGCGTGCCCAGGAATAAACTCTGGATCATGACCCCCTAGCCGGATCCGTCTCCTTTTCCTCTTCGCCTCGCCTAAAGCTTCTCCATCAGAGGTCCAGCCTGAGCTCTGTTGCCTGGACTTGTTCCAAGCGCCCAAACCAGGTGCCAATGTCCAAATCTGAGCCGCTGTTGCCCTGACCGCTCCATTCCCAGAAAGCCGCCTTCCTCTTGAACCACGACACCAGGCTGCTCCCAGGGATGGTGCTGAGTGATAGAATGGGGATGATGTTAACTGATAACATGGTGGTGATGATGGTGTTCAGTGATAACATGGTGGTGGTGATGGTTTGGAGTGATAAAATGGTGATGATGATGATGTTGAGTGATAAAATGGTGATGATGATGGTTTGGAGTGATAAAATGGTGATGATGATGATGATGTTAATTGACAACAGGATGGCGATGATGGTGTTCAGTGATGCAATGGTGATGATGATGATGAAGGTGTTCAGTGATACAATGGTGATGATGAAGGTGTTCAGTGATGCAATGGTAATGATGATGAAGGTGTTCAGTGATACAATGATGATGATGATGATGATGAAGGTGTTCAGTGATACGATGGTGATGATGATGAAGGTGTTCAGTGATACAATGATGATGATGAAGGTGTTCAGCGATACAATGGTGATGGTGAAGGTGTTCAGTGATACAATGATGATGATGATGATGATGATGAAGTTGTTCAGTGATACAATGATGATGATGAAGGTGTTCAGTGATACAATGGTGATGATGATGGTGTTCAGTGATACAATGGTGATGATGATGGTGTTCAGTGATACAATGATGACGATGAAGGTGTTCAGTGATACAACGGTGATGATGATGATGAAGGTGTTCAGTGATACAATGATGATGATGATGGTGTTCAGTGATACAATGGTGATGATGAAGGTGTTCAGTGATACAATGGTGATGATGATGATGAAGGTGTTCAGCGTACAATGATGATGATGAAGGTGTTCAGTGATAAAATGGTGATGATGAAGGTGTTCAGTGATACAATGGTGATGATGAAGGTGTTCAGTGATAAAAACGGTGATGATGATGATGAAGGTGTTCAGTGATAAAATGGTGATGATGAAGGTGTTCAGTGATACAATGGTGATGATGATGATGATGAAGGTGTTCAGTGATACAATGATGATGATGATGGTGTTCAGTGCTGGCTGCTCAGTTCTGCACTAAATGAGGCACAGAGCTCCCAGAGATAACAGGGAAACCTTCCAGAACCTTCCAGGGCGCTGCTGGCGCTCCCAAGCCCAAGGCAAACAGCCGGGGCAGCCCCTGCAGGGTTTGCATTTTGGGTGCAATAAACTGAATTTTGTGCACAATGAACTGAATTCTGTGCACAATGAACTGAATTTTGTGTGCATTTTGCAGAGGTTTTGAAAAAATAAAATAAAATAAAATGAAATAAAATAATAAACATATATCATAAAAATAAATTAAAATATATCTGAAAGAGCAATATAATAAGAACATAAATCTAAAATAAATGAATAAAATTAAATATAGAAATATTATATAAGTAGAAATAAATGTATATTTATAACATATATTAAAATATGTATAAAATATAATATATAAATACGTAAAAAATATAATATAGAAAATCATATAAATATTAATATAATCAAATATATTAAAAAATAAAAAATTCGTGCCCCCTTGTTCATGTATATTTATATTTATATTTATATTTATATTTATATTTATATTTATATTTATATTTATATTTATATTTATATCTATATCTATATCTATATCTATATCTATATCTATATCTGTATCTGTATCTATATTTATTTTTTATTTCTAATTTTTATTTTTATTTGTACTTTTTATATTAGTATTTATATTTATATGTATTGTTACGTTTATATTTTATAGTTTATATATTTATATATTGTATATTACACACATATTAATGCATATTTATACATGTTTTATATTTATACTTTATTTATATCTGTATATTTTTTTTCATTTATATAATATTTATATATGTATTTTTAATTTATTTATTTTAGATTTATATTTGTGTTTCTACTTTATATTTATAATTTATTATTATCTATATTTATGGTTATATTTATATATTTATATATTTATATATTTATATATTTATATATTTATATATTTATATATTTATATATTTATATATTTATATATTTATATATTTATATATTTATATTTATATATTTATATAGTTTTGCATTTATATATTTATATATTTATATATTTATACATATTTTTATATATTTTATATTTATTTTGAAATTTTACAGTATAATATTTTTATTTAGATAATATTTATATATTCGGTTTTTATTCAGTTGTTTCAGATGGGTACATGTGTTTTTTACTCATTTATTTTCGATAGATATATATTTTATAACCCCCTGTGTCCAACATTTACAGTTCCTTCCCCCAGGCGCCCCCGGGCCCGGGCAGGGGCAGCAGGAGATGGGGGATCTGGCCCTGGGGGCTGTTGGAGGATGGATTGTGTTGGGCTGGGCGCTGTCCCCACAGGGTCCCCAGGTGCCTTGGGCTCCCTGCCTGCCCCCCTTGGCCCCCCAGGTGCCCGGGCCCTGCCAGGGGCAGCTGCCCCGTGCAGGAAGCTGGAGGGATGCCGGGCAAGGGGGCTGGATCCGTGCCACAGCTGGGCTGGGATGGACTCTGTGCCAGGGCTGGGCTGGTGGCCAGGGCTGGGGGCTGTGCCAAGCCGGGCTTTGGCCTGGGGGCTGGCAGGGAGGGTGCAGGGAGGAGTCCCGGCAGGGATAAAGGTGCTCCTCACCTGCTGCAGCCTCAGGCAGCGCTGCCCAGAGCCAGAGGAAGATGAAGGTGGCTGTGCTCAGCGTGGCCCTGCTCTTCTCCATCCTGCTGTGCCTGCCAGCCCAGAGCCAGGTGAGGCTGCAGGGCCCCGGGCTGGGCTCAGCCCTGGGGGCTCCCCATTGATCCCATCCCATCCCTGTGGGGCTCCCCATTGATCCCATCCCATCCCTGTGGGGCTCCCCATTGATCCCATCCCATCCTTTGGGGCTCCCCATTGATCCCATCCCATCCCTGTGGGGCTCCCCATTGATCCCATCCCATCCCATGCCATCCCATCCCATCCCTTTGGGGCTCCCCATCCCACCCCATTGATCCCATTGATCCCATTGATCCCATTGAAGCCATGGATGCCATTGGTCCCATTCCACCCCATCCTATCCCATTCTTTGGGTCTCCCCAAAAATCCCCTCCTTGTGGTGCTCCTCAAAAATCCCGTCCTATTGGGGCTCCCCCCAAAAATCCCATTGATCCTTTTGGGGCCCATTGAAGAAAATCCCATTGGCCCCATCCATCCCATGGATCCCATCCCATCCTTTTCTGGCTCCTCATCCCATCCCATTGATCCCATTGATCTCATGGATGCCATTGATCCCATTGATCCCATCCCATTGATCCCATTGATCCCATTGATCTCATGGATGCCATTGATCCCATTGATCCCATTGATCCCATCCCATTGATCCCATTGATCCCATTGATCCCATCCCTTCCCATCCCATTGATCCCATCCCATCCTTTTGGGGCTCCCCATTGATCCCACTGATCCTGTTGATCCCTTTGGGGCTCCCCATTGATCCCATTGATCCCATTGATCCCATTGATCCCATTGATCCCATTGATCCCATTGATCCCTTCCCCTGCCCAACCTTTGCTCTCCCTGCCCAGGCCATGGACGGCAGCGGAGAGATCTGTGGCGGGGTGAGACTGGGGAAACTGGGGAAACTGGGAGGGACTGGGATGGACTGGGATGGACTGGGAGGGACTGGGATGGACTGGGATGGACTGGGATGGACTGGGGGACTGGGAGGGACTGGGATGACTGGGATGGACTGGGGGAACTGGGACTGGGAGGGACTGGGATGGACTGGGGGGGACTGGGAGGGACTGGGAGGGACTGGACTGGGAGAACTGGGATGGACTGGGAGGAACTGGGATGGACTGGGAGGGACTGGGATGGACTGGGGACTGGGATGGACTGGGAGGGACTGGGAGGGACTGGGATGGACTGGGATGGACTGGGAACTGGGATGGACTGGGAGGGACTGGGGGGACTGGGGGCAACTGGGGGATCTGGGAGTACTGGGGGGGCACTGGGGCCCTGGGGACACCGCAGTGACCCCGGGCACATCTGCGGCTCTCCCACAGGAAATTGGTGGCATCAGCGATGGTCAGGTGGGCAAATCCCCAAACACCCCAATCCCCAAATCCCCAAATCCCCAAATCCCCAAATCCCCAAATCCCCAATCCCCAAATCCCCAAATCCCCAAATCCCAAATCCCAAAATCCCCAAATCCCCAAATCCCCAATCCCAAAATCCCCAAATCCCCAAATCCCCAAATCCCCAAATCCCCTAAAATCCCCAAATCCCCAATCCCCAAATCCCAAATCCCCAAATCCCCAAATCCCCAAATCCCAAATTCCCCAAATCCCAAATCCCAAATCCCCAAATCCCAAATCCCCAAATCCCAAATCCGCTTTGCTCTGCTCCTGCAGTCCGGGGTCATCGGAGGCATCGGAGCCTGCGTCCCGGTGAGACTGGGGGAACTGGGATGGACTGGGATGGACTGGGAGGGACTGGGATGGACTGGGATGGACTGGGATGGACTGGGATGGACTGGGAGGGACTGGGAGGGACTGGGGGCACTGGGGGGCACTGGGGGCACTGGGGGCACTGGGGGATACTGGGATGAACTGGGTTATACTGGGTGACCCCGCGGGGACCGCGGTGGGACTGCCCCTCTCTCTGCAGAATATACTCGGAGCCAAGAGAGCTAAGGTGGGTACCAGTATGGACCAGTATGGACCAGTACAGACCAGTATAGACCAGTAGGGACCAGTAAGGACCAGTATGGACCAGTACAGACCAGTATAGACCAGTATGGACCAGTATAGACTAGTATGGACCAGTATGGACCAGTACAGACCAGTATGGACAACTACAGACCAGTATAGACCAGTATGGACCAGTATGGACCAGTATGGACCAGTATGGACCAGTATGGACTGGTATGGACCAGTATGGACCAGTATAGACCAGTTTAGACCAGTATGGACCAGTATGGACCAGTATGGACCAGTATGGACCAGTATGGGGGTCAGTATGGACCAGTGGGGGGTGTGGGATGGACCAGTATGACCAGGGTCACCAGTGGGGGTTCCCTGGGGGTCACTCTGGGGTCACCCTGGGGGTCCCCTGGGGTCACTCTGGGGTCACTCTGGGGTCACTCTGGGGTCACTCTGGGGTCACTCTCTCCTGTCCCGTTCAGGCCGTCAGGATTTGATCGACCCTGGGGAGCCGCCCTGGGAATGGCCCTGGAACGACGGATAATCGAGAATCGATAATCAATGATCAATAATTGATAATTAATAATTAATAATCAATAAATCCTTCAACAAAGCAACTCTGTGTGTTCGTGGGTGCTGTTCTCATATTGATGTGCGTGTCCGTGTGTCTGTCCCTGTGTCTGGTGCTGTGTCTGTGCTCTGTCCCAGTGTCTGTCCCTTTTTCTGTCCCTCTGTCTGTCCCTGTCCCTGTCTGTGTGCCTGTGTCTATTCCCTGTCCGTCTGTCTGTCCCTGTGTGCCCTCGCCAAGAGTCTGTCCCTGTGTCTGTCGCTTTGTGTGTCCCCTGTCCCTGTGTCTGTCCCCTGTCCATCTGTCCCCTCTCCCTGTCCCTGTCCCTGTGTTTGTCCCTGTCTGTCTGTCCCTGTCCCTGTCTGTCTGTGTCTATTCCCTGTCTGCCTGTTTGTCCCTGTCCCTGTCCCCTGTCTGTCTGTCTGTCCCTGCGTGCTCTGTCCCTGTGTCTGTCCCTGTGTGTGTCCCCTGTCCCCTGTCCCTGTCCCCTGCCGCTCTGTCCGTCCCTGTCCCTGTGAC
Source organism: Camarhynchus parvulus (assembly GCF_901933205.1). Taxonomy (NCBI): domain Eukaryota; kingdom Metazoa; phylum Chordata; class Aves; order Passeriformes; family Thraupidae; genus Camarhynchus; species Camarhynchus parvulus. The sequence continues at coordinate 1,375 of NW_022148530.1, read as the reverse complement.
TGTCCCCTGTCTGTCTGTCTGTCTGTCCCTCTGTCTGTCCCTGTGTCTGTCCATGTGTGTGTCCCCTGTCCCTGTCCCCTGTCCCTGTCCCCTGTCCCCTGTCCCTGTCCCCTGTCCCTCTGTCTATCCCTGTCGCTCTGTCTGTCCCTGTGTGCTCTGTGCCTGTGTCTGTCGGTGCGTGTGTCCCCTGGGCCTGTCTGTCCCCTGTCGCTCTGTCTGTCCCCTGTCCCTCTGTCTGTCCCTGTCCCTGTCCCTGTTGCTCTGTCTGTCCCTGTCCTTGTGTCTGTCCCTCTGTATGTCCCTGTCCTTGTCCCTCTGTCTGCCTGTCTGTCCCTGTCCCTGTGTCTGTCCCTGTGTCTGTCTGTCTGTCCCTGTGTCTGTCCCTGTGTCTGTCCCTGTGTCTGTCCCTCTGTGCCCCCTCCCCCAGCCCCGGGGGTCTCTGCTTTCTCCCCCACCCTGAGCGGAGCCGCTCTGGGGCTCCCAGGGCTCCCTCTGCCTTCCCCGCCCCCGGCTGCTGCTGCCCCGGGGCAGGGCAGGTGGGACCCCTGGGATGTCCCTGGGATGTCCCTGGGATGTGCCTGGGATGTCCCTGGGATGTGCCTGGGATGTGCCTGGGATGTGCCTGGGATGTCCCTGGGATGTCCCTGGGATGTCCCTGGGATGTCCCTGGGATGTGCCTGGGATGTCCCTGGGATGTGCCTGGGATGTCCCTGGGATGTGCCTGGGGTGTCCCCCCACAGCCGGGACGCAGCAACCGCACCTTGGGCACCACCCATGGATCCAGCACCACCCATGGATCCTCCAGCACCACCCATGGATCCAGCACCACCCATGGATCCCTGCCCTCGGCAATCAGTTTTTTGTAAAAAATGTTAAATTTTTAAAAAAGTTTAATGGGAATAAAATGGTTATAAAAACAGCAATATAACCAGAGTGATGATAATTTGGGCAGTTTGGATCAAGACAAGACGAGACAACAGAAACGAAGATTTATGGACACTCCGGGAATTTTTTTCTGGCCGAAATCAGCCCAAACAAGGCCAAGAGTTAACAGAGCATTGACCCTTAGGAACAACAACCTGCTGCACGTGCACACCCCTCGTGCGCGATGCACAAATCCCGTCCAAAGCCAGGATCCTGTCCGGGCAGCGCCGGCTCCTCGCTCGGGATCGCTCGGTGCCGCTGAGGCGGGGAGAATTCCGTTTGTCCTGGGCAGAGAGCGATGGATTCCTTTGGTCGGACAGCCCCGGGGGTCCTGAGGCTGCTGCTCCAGCGCCGGCGCTCGCGTTGGAAAAGCCGCGCACAGAGCAGAGTGTGCTTGGCAACGGTTTGGGCAGGCCGGGTTTGGGCTGGGATTCGGGTTTGGGGTTGGGAT
>NW_022148529.1:0-18680 GCF_901933205.1 Camarhynchus parvulus | reverse complement strand
TCCGCGATACGCAGGATGCCTCCTAGACCCCAGCTGGCACCCGTGCCAAGTCGGGCTGGTTTGATTATGCCAACGGAGTCCCACAATCTGCCATCAAGGACCGGGGCTGGTGACTTTTGTTTCAGAGGGAAAGGCCCGTTGTTTATGTTTGGGGAAGTAGGTCCGCAGTGGCCGGCTGGCTCCTGAAAATCCGCGATACGCAGGATGCCTCCCAGACCCAAGCTGGCACCAGTGCCAACTCGGGCTGCTTTGATAGTGCCAACGGAGTCCCCAATCTGCCATCAAGGACCGGGGCTGGTGACTTTTGTTTCAGAGGGAAAGGCCCGTTGATTATGTTTGGGGCAAATAGGCCCGAGTGGCCGGCGGCTCCTGAAAATCGGCGAGCACGCAGGGGATGCCTCCCAGACCCAAGCTGGCACCAGTGCCATCTCGGGCTGGTTTGATAGTGCCAACGGAGTCCCACAACCTGCCATCAAGGCCCGGGGCTGGTGACTTTTGTTTCAGAGGGAAAGGCCCGTTGTTTATGTTTGAGGGCCATAGGTCCGGAGTGGCGGGCTGGCTCCTGAAACGATACGCAGGATGCCTCCCAGACCCAAGCTGGCACCAGTGCCAACTCTGGCTGGTTTGATGGTGCCAACAGAGTCCCACAATCTGCCATCAAGGACCGGGGCTGGTGACTTTTGTTTCAGAGGGAAAGGCCCGTTGATTATGTTTGGGGCCATAGGTCCGGAGTGGCCGTCTGGCTCCTGAAAATCCGCGATACGCAGGATGCCTCCTAGACCCCAGCTGGCACCCGTGCCAAGTCGGGCTGGTTTGATTATGCCAACGGAGTCCCACAATCTGCCATCAAGGACCGGGGCTGGTGACTTTTGTTTCAGAGGGAAAGGCCCGTTGTTTATGTTTGGGGAAGTAGGTCCGCAGTGGCCGTCTGGCTCCTGAAAATCCGCGATACGCAGGATGCCTCTCAGACCCAAGCTGGCACCAGTGCCAAGTCGGGCTGGTTTGATAGTGCCAACGGAGTCCCACAATCTGCCATCAAGGCCCGGGGCTGGTGAATTTTGTTTCAGAGGGAAAGGCCCGTTGTTTATGTTTGGGGGCCATAGGTCCGGAGTGACCGGCTGGCTCCTGAAAATCCGCGATACACAGGATGCCTCCCAGACCCAAGCTGGCACCAGTGCCAAATCGGGCTGCATTGACAGTGGTAACGGAGTCCCACAATCTGCCATCAAGGACCGGGGCTGGTGACTTTTGTTTCAGAGGGAAAGGCCCGTTGTTTATGTTTGGGGCCATAGGTCCGGAGTGGCCGGCTGGCTCCTGAAAATCGGCGATACGCAGGATGCCTCCCAGACCCAAGCTGGCACCAGTGCCAACTCGGGCTGGTTTGATAGTGCCAACGGAGTCCCACAATCTGCCATCAAGGACCGGGGCTGGTGAATTTTGTTTCAGAGGGAAAGGCCTTTTGATTATGTTAGGGGGCCATAGGCCCGGAGTGACCGGCTGGCTCCTGAAAATCGGCGATACGCAGGATGCCTCCCAGACCTAAGCTGGCACCAGTGCCAACTCGGGCTGGTTTGATAGTGCCAACGGAGTCCCACAATCTGCCATCAAGGACCGGGGCTGGTGACTTTTGTTTCAGAGGGAAAGGCCCGTTGTTTATGTTTGGGGGCCATAGGAGCGTTGTGGCCGGATGGCTCCTGAAAATCCAGCGTCATGGGATGCCTCCCAGACCAAAGCTGGCACCAGTGCCAACTCGGGCTGGTTTGATAGTGCCAACGGAGTCCCACAATCTGCCATCAAGGACCGGGGCTGGTGAGTTTTTGTTTCAGAGGGAAAGGCCCGTTGTTTATGTTTGGGGGCATAGATCGAGTGGCCGGCTGGCTCCTGAAAATCCCGCGTCGCCCAGGGATGCCTCCCAGACCCAAGCTGGCACCAGTGCCAACTCGGGCTGGTTTGATGGTGCCAACGGAGTCCCACAATCTGCCATCAAGGACCGGGGCTGGTGACTTTTGTTTCAGAGGGAAAGGCCCGTTGTTTATGTTTGGGGGCCATAGGCCCGAGTGGCGGCTGGCTCCTGAAAATCAGCGATCACGCGGGATGCCTCCCAGACCCAAGCTGGCACCAGTGCCAACTCGGGCTGGTTTGATAGTGCCAGCGAGTCCCACAATCTGCCATCAGGACCGGGGCTGGTGACTTTTGTTTCAGAGGGAAAGGCCCGTTGTTTTATGTTTGGGGGCCATAGGCGGAGTGGCGGCTGGCTCCTGAAAATCCGCGATCGCGCAGGATGCCTCCCAGACCCAAGCTGGCACCAGTGCCAACTCGGGCTGGTTTGATAGTGCCAACGGAGTCCCACAATCTGCCATCAAGGACCGGGGCTGGTGAGTTTTTGTTTCAGAGGAAAGGCCCGTTGTTTATGTTTTGGGGCCATGCCCCGGGTGGCGGCTGGCTCCTGAAAATCCGCGTCACGCAGGATGCCTCCCAGACCCAAGCTGGCACCAGTGCCAACTTCGGGCTGGTTTGATAGTGCCAGCGGAGTCCCACAATCTGCCATCAGGACCCGGGGCTGGTGAGTTTTGTTTCAGAGGGAAAGGCCGTTGTTTATGTTTGGGGCCATAGGCCCCGGGTGGCCGGCTGGCTCCTGAAAATCCGCGATACGCAGGATGCCTCCCAGACCCAAGCTGGCACCAGTGCCAACTCGGGCTGGTTTGATAGTGCCAGCGGAGTCCCACAATCTGCCATCAAGGACCGGGGCTGGTGACTTTTGTTTCAGAGGAAAGGCCCGTTGTTTATGTTTGGGGCCATAGGCCGGGTGGCGGCTGGCTCCTGAAAATCGGCGATACGCAGGATGCCTCCCAGACCCAAGCTGGCACCAGTGCCAACTCGGGCTGGTTTGATAGTGCCAACGGAGTCCCACAATCTGCCATCAAGGACCGGGGCTGGTGAGTTTTTGTTTCAGGGAAAGGCCCGTTGTTTATGTTTGGGGGCCATAGGCCGGGTGGCGGCTGGCTCCTGAAAATCGCGATCGCGGGATGCCTCCCAGACCCAAGCTGGCACCAGTGCCAACTCGGGCTGGTTTGATAGTGCCAACGGAGTCCCACAATCTGCCATCAAGGACGGGGCTGGTGACTTTTGTTTCAGAGGAAAGGCCCGTTGTTTATGTTTGGGGGCCATAGGCCCGGGTGGCGGCTGGCTCCTGAAAATCGGCGATCGCCAGGATGCCTCCCAGACCCAAGCTGGCACCAGTGCCAACTCGGGCTGGTTTGATAGTGCCAACGGAGTCCCACAATCTGCCATCAGGACCGGGGCTGGTGAGTTTTGTTTCAGAGGAAAGGCCCGTTGTTTATGTTTGGGGGCCATAGGCCCGGAGTGGCGGCTGGCTCCTGAAAATCGCGATACGCCAGGATGCCTCCCAGACCCAAGCTGGCACCAGTGCCAACTCGGGCTGGTTTGATAGTGCCAACGAGGTCCCACAATCTGCCATCAAGGACCGGGGCTGGTGAGTTTTGTTTCAGAGGGGAAAGGCCCGTTGTTTATGTTTGGGGGCCATAGGTCCGGTGGCGGCTGGCTCCTGAAAATCCAGCGTCACGCGGGATGCCTCCCAGACCCAAGCTGGCACCAGTGCCAACTCGGGCTGGTTTGATAGTGCCAGCAGGTCCCACAATCTGCCATCAGGACCCGGGGCTGGTGAGTTTTGTTTCAGAGGGAAAGGCCCGTTGTTTATGTTTGGGGGCCATAGGCCCGGGTGGCGGCTGGCTCCTGAAAATCCAGCGATACGCAGGATGCCTCCCAGACCCAAGCTGGCACCAGTGCCAACTCGGGCTGGTTTGATAGTGCCAACAGGTCCCACAATCTGCCATCAAGGACCGGGGCTGGTGACTTTTGTTTCAGAGGAAAGGCCCGTTGTTTATGTTTTGGGGCCATAGGCCGAGGTGGCCGGCTGGCTCCTGAAAATCCGCGTCACGCAGGATGCCTCCCAGACCCAAGCTGGCACCAGTGCCAACTCGGGCTGGTTTGATAGTGCCAGCGGAGTCCCACAATCTGCCATCAAGGACCGGGGCTGGTGAGTTTTGTTTCAGAGGGAAAGGCCCGTTGTTTATGTTTGGGGGCCATAGGCCGGGTGCCGGCTGGCTCCTGAAAATCAGCGTCACGCAGGATGCCTCCCAGACCCAAGCTGGCACCAGTGCCAACTCGGGCTGGTTTGATAGTGCCAGCGGAGTCCCACAATCTGCCATCAGGACCGGGGCTGGTGAGTTTTGTTTCAGGGAAAGGCCCGTTGTTTATGTTTGGGGGCCATAGGCCGGAGTGGCCGGCTGGCTCCTGAAAATCAGCGATCACGCGGGATGCCTCCCAGACCCAAGCTGGCACCAGTGCCAACTCGGGCTGGTTTGATAGTGCCAGCGGAGTCCCACAATCTGCCATCAAGGACCGGGGCTGGTGAGTTTTGTTTCAGAGGGAAAGGCCGTTGTTGTTTATGTTTGGGGCCTGTAGGCCCGGTGGCGGCTGGCTCCTGAAAATCAGCTGAAAATCACGATACGCAGGATGCCTCCCAGACCCAAGCTGGCACCAGTGCCAACTCGGGCTGGTTTGATAGTGCCAACGGAGTCCCACAATCTGCCATCAAGGACCGGGGCTGGTGAGTTTTTTGTTTCAGAGGGGAAAGGCCCGTTGTTTATGTTTGGGGGCCTAGGTAGGCCGAGTGGCCGGCTGGCTCCTGAAAATCGCGTCACGCGGGATGCCTCCCAGACCCAAGCTGGCACCAGTGCCAGCTCGGGCTGGTTTGATAGTGCCAACAGGTCCCACAATCTGCCATCAAGGACCGGGGCTGGTGAGTTTTGTTTCAGAGGGAAAGGCCCGTTGTTTATGTTTGGGGGCCATAGGCCCGGTGGCCGGCTGGCTCCTGAAAATCGGCGTCACGCGGGATGCCTCCCAGACCCAAGCTGGCACCAGTGCCAACTCGGGCTGGTTTGATAGTGCCAGCGGAGTCCCACAATCTGCCATCAGGACCGGGGCTGGTGAGTTTTGTTTCAGAGGGAAAGGCCGTTGTTTATGTTTGGGGGCCATAGGCCGGGTGGCGGCTGGCTCCTGAAAATCGGCGATCGCGGGATGCCTCCCAGACCCAAGCTGGCACCAGTGCCAACTCGGGCTGGTTTGATAGTGCCAACGAGGTCCCACAATCTGCCATCAAGGACCGGGGCTGGTGAGTTTTGTTTCAGAGGAAAGGCCCGTTGTTTATGTTTGGGGGCCATAGGCCGGAGTGGCGGCTGGCTCCTGAAAATCGGCGATCGCAGGATGCCTCCCAGACCCAAGCTGGCACCAGTGCCAACTCGGGCTGGTTTGATAGTGCCAACGGGTCCCACAATCTGCCATCAGGACCGGGGCTGGTGAGTTTTGTTTCAGAGGAAAGGCCCGTTGTTTTATGTTTGGGGGCCATAGGCGGGTGGCGGCTGGCTCCTGAAAATCGGCGATCGCGGGATGCCTCCCAGACCCAAGCTGGCACCAGTGCCAACTCGGGCTGGTTTGATAGTGCCAACGAGTCCCACAATCTGCCATCAGGACCGGGGCTGGTGAGTTTTGTTTCAGAGGGAAAGGCCCGTTGTTTATGTTTGGGGGCCTGGCCGGGTGGCGGCTGGCTCCTGAAAATCCGGCGATACGCGGGATGCCTCCCAGACCCAAGCTGGCACCAGTGCCAACTTCGGGCTGGTTTGATAGTGCCAACAGAGTCCCACAATCTGCCATCAAGGACCGGGGCTGGTGAGTTTTGTTTCAGAGGGAAGGCCCGTTGTTTATGTTTGGGGGCCATAGGCCGGAGGTGGCCGGCTGGCTCCTGAAATCAGCGATACATGGGATGCCTCCCAGACCCAAGCTGGCACCAGTGCCAACTCGGGCTGGTTTGATAGTGCCAACAGGTCCCACAATCTGCCATCAGGACCGGGGCTGGTGAGTTTTGTTTCAGGGGAAAGGCCGTTGTTTATGTTTGGGGACCTAGGCCGGAGTGGCCGGCTGGCTCCTGAAAATCCGGCGTCGCAGGATGCCTCCCAGACCCAAGCTGGCACCAGTGCCAACTCGGGCTGGTTTGATAGTGCCAACGGAGTCCCACAATCTGCCATCAAGGACGGGGCTGGTGGTTTTGTTTCAGAGGGAAAGGCCCGTTGTTTATGTTTGGGGCCATAGGCCGGAGGTGGCGGCTGGCTCCTGAAAATCTGCCATCGGGATGCCTCCCAGACCCAAGCTGGCACCAGTGCCAGTCGGGCTGGTTTGATAGTGCCAGCGGAGGTCCCACAATCTGCCATCAAGGACCCGGGGCTGGTGAGTTTTGTTTCAGAGGGGAAAGGCCCGTTGTTTATGTTTGGGGCCATAGGCCCGGTGGCGGCTGGCTCCTGAAAATCGGCGATCGCCGGGATGCCTCCCAGACCCAAGCTGGCACCCAGTGCCAACTCGGGCTGGTTTGATAGTGCCAGCGGGTCCCACAATCTGCCATCAGGACCGGGGCTGGTGAGTTTTGTTTCAGAGGAAAGGCCCGTTGTTTTATGTTTGGGGGCCCTAGGCCCGGGTGGCGGCTGGCTCCCTGAAAATGGCACCAGTGCGATCGGGCTGGGATGCCTCCCAGACCCAAGCTGGCACCAGTGCCAACTCGGGCTGGTTTGATAGTGCCAACAGGTCCCACAATCTGCCATCAAGGACGGGGGCTGGTGAGTTTTGTTTCAGAGGAAAGGCCCGTTGTTTATGTTTGGGGCCATAGGCCGGGTGGCGGCTGGCTCCTGAAAATCGCGATCGCGCAGGATGCCTCCCAGACCCAAGCTGGCACCAGTGCCAACTTCGGGCTGGTTTGATAGTGCCAACGGAGTCCCACAATCTGCCATCAAGGACGGGGCTGGTGAGTTTTGTTTCAGAGGAAAGGCCCGTTGTTTATGTTTGGGGGCCTGTAGGCCGGGTGGCGGCTGGCTCCTGAAAATCGGCGATACATGGGATGCCTCCCAGACCCAAGCTGGCACCAGTGCCAACTTCGGGCTGGTTTGATAGTGCCAACGAGTCCCACAATCTGCCATCAGGACCGGGGCTGGTGACTTTTGTTTCAGAGGGAAAGGCCGTTGTTTATGTTTGGGGGCCATAGGCCGGGGTGGCGGCTGGCTCCTGAAAATCGGCGTCACATGGGATGCCTCCCAGACCCAAGCTGGCACCAGTGCCAACTCGGGCTGGTTTGATAGTGCCAACGAGTCCCACAATCTGCCATCAAGGACCGGGGCTGGTGAGTTTTGTTTCAGAGGAAAGGCCGTTGTTTATGTTTGGGGGCCATAGGCCCGGGGTGGCGGCTGGCTCCTGAAAATGGCGTCACGCGGGATGCCTCCCAGACCCAAGCTGGCACCAGTGCCAACTTCGGGCTGGTTTGATAGTGCCAACGGGTCCCACAATCTGCCATCAGGACCGGGGCTGGTGACTTTTTGTTTCAGAGGGAAAGGCCCGTTGTTTATGTTTGGGGGCCATAGGCCGGGTGGCGGCTGGCTCCTGAAAATCCAGCGATACTCCCAGGATGCCTCCCAGACCCAAGCTGGCACCAGTGCCAGCTTCGGGCTGGTTTGATAGTGCCAACGGAGTCCCACAATCTGCCATCAGGACCGGGGCTGGTGAGTTTTGTTTCAGAGGAAAGGCCGTTGTTTATGTTTGGGGGCCATAGGCCGGGTGGCGGCTGGCTCCTGAAAATCAGCGATCGCGGGATGCCTCCCAGACCCAAGCTGGCACCAGTGCCAACTCGGGCTGGTTTGATAGTGCCAACGGAGTCCCACAATCTGCCATCAAGGACCGGGGCTGGTGAGTTTTGTTTCAGAGGAAAGGCCGTTGTTTATGTTTGGGGGCCATAGGCCGGGTGGCGGCTGGCTCCTGAAAATCGGCGATCGCGGGATGCCTCCCAGACCCAAGCTGGCACCAGTGCCAGCTTCGGGCTGGTTTGATAGTGCCAGCGGAGTCCCACAATCTGCCATCAGGACCGGGGCTGGTGAGTTTTGTTTCAGAGGGAAAGGCCGTTGTTTATGTTTGGGGGCCATAGGCCGGGTGGCGGCTGGCTCCTGAAAATCGGCGATCACGCGGGATGCCTCCCAGACCCAAGCTGGCACCAGTGCCAGCTCGGGCTGGTTTGATAGTGCCAGCGGAGTCCCACAATCTGCCATCAAGGACGGGGCTGGTGAGTTTTGTTTCAGAGGGAAAGGCCCGTTGTTTATGTTTGGGGGCCATAGGCCGGGGGCCCGGCTGGCTCCTGAAAATCGGCGATCACCGGGATGCCTCCCAGACCCAAGCTGGCACCAGTGCCAGCTTCGGGCTGGTTTGATAGTGCCAGCGAGTCCCACAATCTGCCATCAGGACCGGGGCTGGTGAGTTTTGTTTCAGAGGAAAGGCCGTTGTTTATGTTTGGGGGCCTAGGCGGGGTGGTGGCTGGCTCCTGAAAATCCAGCGATCGCAGGGGATGCCTCCCCAGACCCAAGCTGGCACCAGTGCCAGCTTCGGGCTGGTTTGATAGTGCCAGCGAGGTCCCACAATCTGCCATCAGGACCGGGGCTGGTGACTTTTGTTTCAGAGGGAAAGGCCCGTTGTTTATGTTTGGGGGCCATAGGCCGGAGTGGCGGCTGGCTCCTGAAAATCGGCGATCGCGGGATGCCTCCCAGACCCAAGCTGGCACCAGTGCCAACTCGGGCTGGTTTGATAGTGCCAGCAGGTCCCACAATCTGCCATCAGGACTGGGGCTGGTGAGTTTTGTTTCAGAGGAAAGGCCGTTGTTTTATGTTTGGGGGCCATAGGCCGGTGGCGGCTGGCTCCTGAAAATCCGCGATCACGCGGGATGCCTCCCAGACCCAAGCTGGCACCAGTGCCAACTTCGGGCTGGTTTGATAGTGCCAATGGAGTCCCACAATCTGCCATCAAGGACGGGGCTGGTGAGTTTTGTTTTCAGAGGGGAAAGGCCCGTTGTTTATGTTTGGGGGCCTGTAGGCCGGAGTGGCGGCTGGCTCCTGAAAATCGGCGTCGCAGGATGCCTCCCAGACCCAAGCTGGCACCAGTGCCAACTCGGGCTGGTTTGATAGTGCCAACGAGGTCCCACAATCTGCCATCAAGGACCGGGGCTGGTGAGTTTTGTTTCAGAGGGAAAGGCCCGTTGTTTATGTTTGGGGGCCATAGGCCGCGGTGGCGGCTGGCTCCTGAAAATCAGCGATGCGCGGGATGCCTCCCAGACCCAAGCTGGCACCAGTGCCAACTCGGGCTGGTTTGATAGTGCCAACGGGTCCCACAATCTGCCATCAAGGACCGGGGCTGGTGAGTTTTGTTTCAGAGGAAAGGCCCGTTGTTTATGTTTGGGGGCCATAGGCCGCAGTGGCGGCTGGCTCCTGAAAATCCGCGATACGCATGGGATGCCTCCCAGACCCAAGCTGGCACCAGTGCCAGCTCGGGCTGGTTTGATAGTGCCAGCGAGGTCCCACAATCTGCCATCAAGGACCGGGGCTGGTGAGTTTTGTTTCAGAGGAAAGGCCCGTTGTTTATGTTTGGGGGCCATAGGCCGGAGTGGCGGCTGGCTCCTGAAAATCAGCGTCACGCGCAGGATGCCTCCCAGACCCAAGCTGGCACCAGTGCCAGCTCGGGCTGGTTTGATAGTGCCAACAGGTCCCACAATCTGCCATCAAGGACCGGGGCTGGTGACTTTTTGTTTCAGAGGAAAGGCCCGTTGTTTATGTTTGGGGGCCATAGGCCCGGGTGGCGGCTGGCTCCTGAAAATCGGCGATCGCGCGGGATGCCTCCCCGGACCCAAGCTGGCACCAGTGCCAACTTCGGGCTGGTTTGATAGTGCCAGCGGAGTCCCACAATCTGCCATCAAGGACCGGGGCTGGTGAGTTTTGTTTCAGAGGGAAAGGCCCGTTGTTTATGTTTGGGGGCCATAGGCCCGGGTGGCGGCTGGCTCCTGAAAATCGGCGATCACGCGGGATGCCTCCCAGACCCAAGCTGGCACCAGTGCCAACTTCGGGCTGGTTTGATAGTGCCAGCGAGGTCCCACAATCTGCCATCAGGACCGGGGCTGGTGAGTTTTGTTTCAGAGGGAAAGGGCCGTTGTTTATGTTTGGTGGCCATAGGCCGGGGTGGCGGCTGGCTCCTGAAAATCGGCGATATCGCAGGATGCCTCCCAGACCCAAGCTGGCACCAGTGCCAACTCGGGCTGGTTTGATAGTGCCAGCGGAGTCCCACAATCTGCCATCAGGACCCGGGGCTGGTGACTTTTTGTTTCAGAGGAAAGGCCCGTTGTTTATGTTTGGGGGCCATAGGCCGGTGGCGGCTGGCTCCTGAAAATGGCGATCGCAGGATGCCTCCCAGACCCAAGCTGGCACCAGTGCCAGCTTCGGGCTGGTTTGATAGTGCCAGCGAGGTCCCACAATCTGCCATCAAGGACCGGGGCTGGTGACTTTTGTTTCAGAGGGAAAGGCCCGTTGTTTATGTTTGGGGGCCATAGGCCGGGTGGCGGCTGGCTCCTGAAAATCGGCGTCGCGGGATGCCTCCCAGACCCAAGCTGGCACCAGTGCCAGCTCGGGCTGGTTTGATAGTGCCAATGGGTCCCACAATCTGCCATCAAGGACCGGGGCTGGTGAGTTTTTGTTTCAGAGGAAAGGCCCGTTGTTTATGTTTGGGGGCCATAGGCCGGGGTGGCCGGCTGGCTCCTGAAAATGGCGATACGCGGGATGCCTCCCAGACCCAAGCTGGCACCAGTGCCAACTCGGGCTGGTTTGATAGTGCCAGCGAGGTCCCACAATCTGCCATCAGGACCGGGGCTGGTGAGTTTTGTTTCAGAGGGAAAGGCCGTTGTTTATGTTTGGGGGCCATAGGCCGGGAGTGGCCGGCTGGCTCCTGAAAATCGGCGATAACGCAGGATGCCTCCCAGACCCAAGCTGGCACCAGTGCCAGCTTCGGGCTGGTTTGATAGTGCCAACGGGGTCCCACAATCTGCCATCAAGGACCGGGGCTGGTGAGTTTTGTTTCAGAGGAAAGGCCGTTGTTTATGTTTGGGGGCCATAGGCGGGGTGGCCGGCTGGCTCCTGAAAATCGGCGTTGGGATGCCTCCCAGACCCAAGCTGGCACCAGTGCCAGCTCGGGCTGGTTTGATAGTGCCAACGGAGTCCCACAATCTGCCATCAAGGACCGGGGCTGGTGAGTTTTTTGTTTCAGAGGAAAGGCCGTTGTTTATGTTTTGGGGGCCATAGGTCGGGTGGCGGCTGGCTCCTGAAAATCGGCGATCATGGGATGCCTCCCAGACCCAAGCTGGCACCAGTGCCAACTTCGGGCTGGTTTGATAGTGCCAGCGAGTCCCACAATCTGCCATCAAGGACCGGGGCTGGTGAGTTTTTGTTTCAGAGGGAAAGGCCCGTTGTTTATGTTTGGGGGCCATAGGCCGGGTGGGCGGCTGGCTCCTGAAAATCCGGCGATGCGCGGGATGCCTCCCAGACCCAAGCTGGCACCAGTGCCAACTTCGGGCTGGTTTGATAGTGCCAACGAGTCCCACAATCTGCCATCAAGGACCGGGGCTGGTGAGTTTTGTTTCAGAGGAAAGGCCCGTTGTTTATGTTTGGGGGCCATAGGCCGGGTGGCGGCTGGCTCCTGAAAATCGGCCCGATCGCAGGATGCCTCCCAGACCCAAGCTGGCACCAGTGCCAACTTCGGGCTGGTTTGATAGTGCCAGCGGAGTCCCACAATCTGCCATCAGGACCGGGGCTGGTGAGTTTTTGTTTCAGAGGAAAGGGCCCGTTGTTTTATGTTTGGGGGCCATAGGCCGGGGTGGCGGCTGGCTCCTGAAAATCAGCGGCGATCACGCGGGATGCCTCCCAGACCCAAGCTGGCACCAGTGCCAGCTTCGGGCTGGTTTGATAGTGCCAGCGGGTCCCACAATCTGCCATCAAGGACCGGGGCTGGTGAGTTTTGTTTCAGAGGGAAAGGCCCGTTGTTTATGTTTGGGGGCCATAGGCGGAGTGGCGGCTGGCTCCTGAAAATCGGCGATCACATGGGATGCCTCCCAGACCCAAGCTGGCACCAGTGCCAGCTTCGGGCTGGTTTGATAGTGCCAGCGAGTCCCACAATCTGCCATCAAGGACCGGGGCTGGTGAGTTTTGTTTCAGAGGGAAAGGCCCGTTGTTTATGTGTTTGGGGGCCATAGGCCGGGGGTGGCGGCTGGCTCCTGAAAATCGGCGATCCTTGGGATGCCTCCCAGACCCAAGCTGGCACCAGTGCCAACTTCGGGCTGGTTTTGATAGTGCAAGGAGTCCCACAATCTGCCATCAAGGACCGGGGCTGGTGACTTTTGTTTCAGAGGGAAAGGCCGTTGTTTATGTTTGGGGGCCATAGGCCCGGGTGGCGGCTGGCTCCTGAAAATCCGGCGTCACGCGGGATGCCTCCCAGACCCAAGCTGGCACCAGTGCCAACTCGGGCTGGTTTGATAGTGCCAACAGAGTCCCACAATCTGCCATCAAGGACCGGGGCTGGTGACTTTTTGTTTCAGAGGGAAAGGCCCGTTGTTTATGTTTGGGGGCCATAGGCCGGGGTGGCGGCTGGCTCCTGAAAATCCAGCGATCGCGGGATGCCTCCCAGACCCAAGCTGGCACCAGTGCCAACTTCGGGCTGGTTTGATAGTGCCAGCGAGTCCCACAATCTGCCATCAAGGACGGGGCTGGTGACTTTTGTTTCAGAGGAAAGGCCCGTTGTTTATGTTTGGGGGCCATAGGCCGGGTGGCCGGCTGGCTCCTGAAAATCCGCGATCGCAGGATGCCTCCCAGACCCAAGCTGGCACCAGTGCCAACTCGGGCTGGTTTGATAGTGCCAATGAGGTCCCACAATCTGCCATCAGGACCGGGGCTGGTGACTTTTGTTTCAGAGGGAAGGCCCGTTGTTTATGTTTGGGGGCCATAGGCCGGAGTGGCGGCTGGCTCCTGAAAATCCGCGATCGCATGGGATGCCTCCCAGACCCAAGCTGGCACCAGTGCCAACTCGGGCTGGTTTGATAGTACCAGCGAGGTCCCACAATCTGCCATCAAGGACCGGGGCTGGTGACTTTTTGTTTCAGGGAAAGGCCCGTTGTTTATGTTTGGGGGCCATAGGTCGGGTGGCGGCTGGCTCCTGAAAATCAGCGATCATGGGATGCCTCCCAGACCCAAGCTGGCACCAGTGCCAACTCGGGCTGGTTTGATAGTGCCAACAGAGTCCCACAATCTGCCATCAAGGACGGGGCTGGTGACTTTTGTTTCAGAGGGAAAGGCCGTTGTTTATGTTTGGGGCCATAGGTCCTGGTGGCGCGGCTGGCTCCTGAAAATCCGCGATACACAGGATGCCTCCCAGACCCAAGCTGGCACCAGTGCCAACTTCGGGCTGGTTTGATAGTGCCAGCGAGTCCCACAATCTGCCATCAAGGACCGGGGCTGGTGAGTTTTTGTTTCAGAGGGAAAGGCCCGTTGTTTATGTTTGGGGGCCATAGGCCGGGTGGCCCGGCTGGCTCCTGAAAATCCAGCGATCGCAGGATGCCTCCCAGACCCAAGCTGGCACCAGTGCCAACTTCGGGCTGGTTTGATAGTGCCAGCGAGTCCCACAATCTGCCATCAGGACCGGGGCTGGTGACTTTTGTTTCAGAGGGAAAGGCCCGTTGTTTATGTTTGGGGGCCATAGGCCGGGAGTGGCGGCTGGCTCCTGAAAATCCGCGATCATGGGATGCCTCCCAGACCCAAGCTGGCACCAGTGCCATCTTTTCGGGCTGGTTTGATAGTGCCAGCAGGTCCCACAATCTGCCATCAGGACGGGGCTGGTGACTTTTGTTTCAGAGGAAAGGCCGTTGTTTTATGTTTGGGGGCCATAGGTCGAGGTGGCCGGCTGGCTCCTGAAAATCCAGCGATCACGCAGGATGCCTCCCAGACCCAAGCTGGCACCAGTGCCAACTTCGGGCTGGTTTGATGGTGCCAACGGAGTCCCACAATCTGCCATCAGGACCGGGGCTGGTGACTTTTTTGTTTCAGAGGGAAAGGCCGTTGTTTATGTTTGGGGGCCATAGGCCGGGTGGCCGGCTGGCTCCTGAAAATCAGCGTCACGCAGGATGCCTCCCAGACCCAAGCTGGCACCAGTGCCAACTTCGGGCTGGTTTGATAGTGCCAGCGGAGTCCCACAATCTGCCATCAAGGACCGGGGCTGGTGAGTTTTTGTTTCAGAGGGAAAGGCCCGTTGTTTTATGTTTGGGGGCCATAGGCCGGAGTGGCGGCTGGCTCCTGAAAATCCAGCGATCACATGGGATGCCTCCCAGACCCAAGCTGGCACCAGTGCCAACTTCGGGCTGGTTTGATGGTGCCAACGAGGTCCCACAATCTGCCATCAGGACGGGGCTGGTGACTTTTGTTTCAGAGGGGAAGGCCCGTTGTTTATGTTTGGGGGCCATAGGCCCGGGTGGCGGCTGGCTCCTGAAAATCGCGATCGCCCAGGATGCCTCCCAGACCCAAGCTGGCACCAGTGCCAACTCGGGCTGGTTTGATTATGCCACGGAGTCCCACAATCTGCCATCAAGGACCGGGGCTGGTGACTTTTGTTTCAGAGGGAAAGGCCCGTTGTTTATGTTTGGGGGCCTAGGCCGGAGTGGCGGCTGGCTCCTGAAAATCCGCGATCGCGGGATGCCTCCCAGACCCAAGCTGGCACCAGTGCCAGCTTCGGGCTGGTTTGATAGTGCCAGCGGAGTCCCACAATCTGCCATCAGGACGGGGCTGGTGACTTTTGTTTCAGAGGAAAGGCCCGTTGTTTATGTTTGGGGGCCATAGGCCGGAGTGGCGGCTGGCTCCTGAAAATCCGCGATACGCAGGATGCCTCCCAGACCCAAGCTGGCACCAGTGCCAACTTCGGGCTGGTTTGATAGTGCCAACGAGGTCCCACAATCTGCCATCAAGGACCGGGGCTGGTGAGTTTTGTTTCAGAGGAAAGGCCCGTTGTTTATGTTTGGGGGCCATAGGCCGGAGTGGCGGCTGGGCTCCTGAAAATCCAGCGTCACGGAGGATGCCTCCCAGACCCAAGCTGGCACCAGTGCCAACTCTGGCTGGTTTGATGGTGCCAGCGGAGTCCCACAATCTGCCATCAGGACCGGGGCTGGTGACTTTTTGTTTCAGAGGAAAGGCCCGTTGTTTATGTTTGGGGGCTATAGGCCCGGAGTGGCCGGCTGGCTCCTGAAAATCCGCGATACGCAGGATGCCTCCCAGACCCAAGCTGGCACCAGTGCCAAGTCGGGCTGGTTTGATTATGCCAACGGAGTCCCACAATCTGCCATCAAGGACCGGGGCTGGTGACTTTTGTTTCAGAGGAAAGGCCGTTGTTTATGTTTGGGGGCCATAGGTCCGCAGTGGCCGGCTGGCTCCTGAAAATCCAGCGATCACGCCGGGATGCCCTCCCAGACCCAAGCTGGCACCAGTGCCAACTCGGGCTGGTTTGATAGTGCCAACGGAGTCCCACAATCTGCCATCAGGACCGGGGCTGGTGACTTTTGTTTCAGAGGGAAAGGCCCGTTGTTTATGTTTGGGGCCATAGGCCGGGTGGCCGGCTGGCTCCTGAAAATCCAGCGATACGCGGGATGCCTCCCAGACCCAAGCTGGCACCAGTGCCATCTCGGGCTGGTTTGATAGTGCCAACGGAGTCCCACAATCTGCCATCAGGACGGGGCTGGTGAGTTTTGTTTCAGAGGGAAAGGCCCGTTGTTTATGTTTGGGGCCATAGGCCGGAGTGGCGGCTGGCTCCTGAAAATCCAGCGATCGGAGGATGCCTACCAGACCCAAGCTGGCACCAGTGCCAAATCGGGCTGGTTTGATGGTGCCAACAGAGTCCCACAATCTGCCATCAAGGACCGGGGCTGGTGACTTTTGTTTCAGAGGGAAAGGCCCGTTGTTTATGTTTGGGGGCCATAGGGCGGTGGCCGTCTGGCTCCTGAAAATCCGCGATCACGCGGGATGCCTCCCAGACCCAAGCTGGCACCAGTGCCAGCTCGGGCTGGTTTGATAGTGCCAGCGGAGTCCCACAATCTGCCATCAAGGACCGGGGCTGGTGACTTTTGTTTCAGAGGGAAAGGCCCGTTGTTTATGTTTGGGGGCCATAGGTCGGAGTGGCGGCTGGCTCCTGAAAATCCAGCGATACACAGGATGCCTCCCAGACCCAAGCTGGCACCAGTGCCAAGTCGGGCTGGTTTGATAGTGCCAACGGAGTCCCACAATCTGCCATCAAGGACCGGGGCTGGTGACTTTTGTTTCAGAGGGAAAGGCCGTTGTTTATGTTTGGGGGCCATAGGTCCGGAGTGGGCGGCTGGCTCCTGAAAATGGCGATACACAGGATGCCTCCCAGACCCAAGCTGGCACCAGTGCCAACTCGGGCTATTTTGATAGTGCCAACGGAGTCCCACAATCTGCCATCAGGACCGGGGCTGGTGAATTTTTGTTTCAGAGGAAAGGCCCGTTGTTTATGTTTGGGGGCCATAGGCCGGGAGTGGCCGGCTGGCTCCTGAAAATCCGCGATACGCAGGATGCCTCCCAGACCCAAGCTGGCACCAGTGCCAACTCGGGCTGGTTTGATAGTGCCAACGGAGTCCCACAATCTGCCATCAAGGACCGGGGCTGGTGACTTTTGTTTCAGAGGGAAAGGCCCGTTGTTTATGTTTGGGGGCCATAGGCCCGGGGTGGCGGCTGGCTCCTGAAAATCCGCGATCGCGGGATGCCTCCCAGACCCAAGCTGGCACCAGTGCCAACTCGGGCTGGTTTGATAGTGCCAACGGAGTCCCACAATCTGCCATCAAGGACCGGGGCTGGTGACTTTTGTTTCAGAGGGAAAGGCCCGTTGTTTATGTTTGGGGGCATAGATCCGGAGTGGCCGGCTGACTCCTGAAAATCCGCGATACGCAGGATGCCTCCCAGACCCAAGCTGGCACCAGTGCCAACTCGGGCTGGTTTGATGGTGCCAACGGAGTCCCACAATCTGCCATCAAGGACCGGGGCTTGTGACTTTTGTTTCAGAGGGAAAGGCCCGTTGTTTATGTTTGGGGGCCATAGGCCCAGAGTGGCCGGCGGCATCCTGACAATCCGCGATACGCAGGATGCCTCCCAGACCCAAGCTGGCACCAGTGCCAACTCGGGCTGGTTTGATAGTGCCAACGGAGTCCCACAATCTGCCATCAAGGACCGGGGCTGGTGACTTTTGTTTCAGAGGGAAAGGCCCGTTGTTTATGTTTGGGGCCATAGGCCCGGAGTGGCCGGCTGGCTCCGGAAAATACGCGATCGCAGGATGCCTCCCAGACCCAAGCTGGCACCAGCGCCAACTCGGGCTGCTTTGATAGTGGTAACGGAGTCCCACAATGTGCCATCAAGGCCTGGGGCTGGTGACTTTTGTTTCAGAGGGAAAGGCCCGTTGTTTATGTTTGGGGCCATAGGCCCGGAGTGGCCGGCTGGCTCCTGAAAATCTGGGCGATCGCAGGATGCCTCCCAGACCCAAGCTGGCACCAGTGCCAACTCGGGCTGGTTTGATAGTGCCAACGGTCCCACAATCTGCCATCAAGGACCGGGGCTGGTGACTTTTGTTTCAGAGGAAAGGCCCGTTGATTATGTTTGGGGGCCATAGGTCCGGAGTGGCGGCTGGCTCCTGAAAATCCGCGATACGCAGGATGCCTCCCAGACCCAATCTGGCACCAGTGAAAACCCGGGCTGCTTTGATAGTGGTAACGGAGTCCCACAATCTGCCATCAAGGACCGGGGCTGGTGACTTTTGTTTCAGAGGGAAAGGCCCGTTGTTTATGTTTGGGGGCCGTACGCCCGGAGTGGCCGGCTGGCTCCTGAAAATCCAGCGAGCACGCAGGATGCCTCCCAGACCCAAGCTGGCACCAGTGCCAACTCGGGCTGGTTTGATAGTGGTAACGGGGTCCCACAATCTGCCATCAAGGACCGGGGCTGGTGACTTTTGTTTCAGAGGGAAAGGCCCGTTGTTTATGTTTGGGGGCCATAGGCCCGGAGTGGCCGGCCGGCGCATGAAAATACATTTTACGCAGGATGACTACCAGACCCAAGCTGGCACTAGTGCCAAGTCGGGCTGGTTTGATAGTGCCAATGGACTCCCACAATCTGCCATCAAGGACCGGGGCTGGTGACTTTTGTTTCAGAGGGAAAGGCCCGTTGATTATGTTTGGGGGCCATAGGTCCGGAGTGGCCGTCTGGCTCCTGAAAATCCGCGATACGCAGGATGCCTCCTAGACCCCAGCTGGCACCCGTGCCAAGTCGGGCTGGTTTGATTATGCCAACGGAGTCCCACAATCTGCCATCAAGGACCGGGGCTGGTGACTTTTGTTTCAGAGGGAAAGGCCCGTTGTTTATGTTTGGGGAAGTAGGTCCGCAGTGGCCGTCTGGCTCCTGAAAATCCGCGATACGCAGGATGCCTCTCAGACCCAAGCTGGCACCAGTGCCAACTCGGGCTGGTTTGATAGTGCCAACGGAGTCCCACAATCTGCCATCAAGGCCCGGGGCTGGTGAATTTTGTTTCAGAGGGAAAGGCCCGTTGTTTATCTTTGGGGGCCATAGGCCCGGAGTGGCCGGCTGGCTCCTGAAAATCCGTGATACACAGGATGCCTCCCAGACCAAGCTGGCACCAGTGCCAACTTCGGGCTGCATTGACAGTGGTAACGG
>NW_022148528.1:0-18689 GCF_901933205.1 Camarhynchus parvulus | reverse complement strand
CCTGCTGGATGGTTTTCATCCAGAGCTTTATTCATAGCACACAGACCTCTAAATGTTGCAACAACTCCAACAGAACACCAAACCATGTGGTCCCCGTGTCTTTTAAGCCCGGGGACAGGGGGAGGGAAGGGGTAGGTATGCCACCAACCAGGTAGGAGGGGGGAAGTCTCAGGAGACAAGTGGCACCTGGATAGCCCAATGTCCCCGTGACAGAGGGGCATCTTTTGAACTTCGCCAATCAGACGATGCCCTTGCTGGCCTACTGAGATTGATGGACAGCTCCCAGCAGGAGACAAGAGGAAAGGAAGGGAGAAAGTATTGGCACACCTGGGAAAGGAACTGGGATAGCTAAAACAGGGTATTACATCACACTGCAACAACCCAGGAATCATTTGTGTCTATTCCCTGTTGCTGGACCGTTCTCCAAGGGACTCCTTCACAGCTCCAGGAATGGAGCAGAGTTCACTCTCCTCCAGGTCACAGCCAGCATCTCTCTGCATGGAACAAACAGGGCCTTGCTCTCGAGACATCAGTTGTGCTGCTGACAGATCCTTTGGGAGCTCGGCCTCGGGAACAGCTTTACAGCCGCGCTGATGGCACCCTGAAAGGGACACGATGAGAGGTCACTGCTGGTGCCGGCCCTGCGGGGGCTCGGGAGGGCGGTGCCAGCTGTGGCTGCGCTGTCGCCGCTGCCCAGAGGTGCGGCAGCAGCTGCGGAGACAAGCGCAGCCTCCGGGAGCTCTCCGCTGGCCGCAGCCCCGGCCCCTGTGGCTGCGCAGCCGCTGCAGCCCAGCTCCGTGCTGGGCCAGGCGCTGCCAGCGCCAGAGCTGCCGGCTGCTGCTGGCAGGGGCAGCTGCGGCTCGAGTCCGCCTGCCCAGGGGCAAGAAGCAGCAGCAGCCCAGGCTGCTCACCACTGTGCCCCGCATTGCCTGCCCCGGCGCCTCGGGCCCGGGCACACCGAGCGCCGGCACGGCCGCTGTGGGTCCCCTGCCTGTGCCCACGGAGCGGCTCCTGGCACAGAGGGCAGCGCCGAGAAGCCTCGGCCCCGGAGCAGGCACGATGCGGCGCTTTGTGCCCGCACTCGGCGCCTGCAGCGCTTGGGGCTCTGAGGCACGTTCAAGTTCATGCCGTGCCAGCCCCGAGCCGGGCACGGACACCTCCCGCCCGGGCAGCGGCCCCGAGCCCGGTGCCGCACGGCCGGGAACGGTCCCGGGCACGGAGCAGCCGCCTCCGTCCTGCTGAGAGCAGCCGGGATGAGCCATCGCTGCCGCGGCACCGGCTCCATCCCGGCCCTCCGGGCAAGGAGGAGAGCGCGGGCAGCCGCTCCCTCGGCGATCCCAGCGCAGGGGGCACACGGGCGAAGCCGGCACCAGGAACTCGCCAGAGCCCCCCGGCCCTCACCGCGGCCCCCACCGCCCGCAGCGAGCCCCGAGCTGGGGCAGCACCGACCGCGGTCCCACCTGGGCTGGAGCCGCCTCCGAGCTCCGCTGCCGCCTCGCCGGGCTCCGGACACCACCGCCCTCAACGCTGGAATGTCCCGAACGCGCCGCCACTACTCTCTTCCCCGACAAAAATCCCGGTCGCGGCCACTGCCAACGGAATTTAAAGTCCGTGTGGGAGCAGCTTTTGCATAAGAAGGATTTAGTAGCAATAAAGGAGCACAAAGCAATAAAGGATGATAAAGGACCTTTGCCGGGAAATGGAGATGGGAGGGCGGTGTACCGCGGGGGAAAGGGGAGGGCCGCGGCCTGCGGTCGGTGAGACCCCCAGAAGCAGCTACCCAGGGGCTGAGATTCTTCTCCAGGTCCTCCGGGCTGGGTTCCTTTTTCTTAGCAGGTGTTTTTCGGGATAGGAACCCCTTTTGCCCTCCCCCCTCGCGGAGCATTTGCAGTTCAGGCAGATCAAATTAATCCCAGTTGTCAGTGATTTCCACAACCTGCTATTTCTCCCCTCTTTTCTTAAATGGATTTGACAATTCTTCTTTTCCTCCCACAGAGCTGCAAAGCAAAATGCCCGCCTGCCCCATGGCCATCCCTGGTGCCTTCCACCGCTCCAGCCTTGTCCCTCTTTCTCTCCCCTTTACTTCACACCACTTTCTCCTTCCTCCTCTCCTGCCAGCTGCAGCAAAGACATTTCATCCCCGGCACCAGCTGCCTCCTGTCCCTCGCTCCCATTTTGCCCACTCTGAACTCCTGGAGCCGCTGAGAGTCACCACATTTTTGTGCGTGTTACCAGGGCTCAGGAGCATCCGGGAATGGGCCAGGTCGAATGCAATGGCACTTAGGGAATACTGCCAGGCAATGCAATGGCACTTAGGGAATATTGCCGGGGCTTGGGAGCACCCGGGAAGGACACAGGTGCAGAGTGAGAGCATTGAGGGAGTGTTGCCTGGGCTCAGGAGTCACAGCTGGTGAGTGAGCCTTCCAGGGGAAAGACTGTGTTAGAATTGTGTTTTGTAAAGAGGGATGGGCTGGTGGGAGCTGTACTGGTTGGAGGCCTCCTGGGGCACGGTGATCATGAAATTACAGTGTTCTGATATTTGGTGATGTCAGGAGGAACATCAATAAAGTTTTTACATTAGACTTCCTGAGGGCAGACTTGGGCCTGTTGAGGAGATTTATTCAGAGAGTTCCTTGGGAAGCAGCCCTTGAAAACAAAGGACTCTAGGTAAGGTGGGCATGCTTCAAAGCAGAGATCTTGAGGGCACAGGAACAGTGTCCCTGTGTGCCCAAAGATGAGTCAATGAGGCAAATGTCCAGCCTGGGTGGGCAATCTTAAGAGCCTGATAGGAGAGATGTGGGACTCCAGGCAGTTCTTCATAATGCAGTTTATTGTATCCAAGATACAATACAGGCGGTTACAGCCCAGGGTCCAAGTATCCAAGTCCAGGGTCGTGGGTGACAGAGCCTGTGCCTACAGCTGTCAGCTCTAGCTGCAGACAAGCCTGAACACACTTGAGTTTTGGGTACATTGCATTATATACTTTGCTGAGCATCTTAATACATCAGAACCAATCTATACTTTAACTTTTACCTACAGCCTATCATAACTACTACAATTACCATGTTCATGTTACTATTCTCCAATCACATTACAGTTTAAGCTAGAGTTGTTTTTCAGTTTTCTTGCAGGGGAAAATTCTTTCACCTTTTTTCTACTCGCCACATTGACATGTCTTGTTTGCCTGTGGTGTCTCTCTGCTTAGTAAAAACAGCTCTTGTTGGAGGCTGGTTTATAGTCATAAAACCTCTCTTAACTAACATACCCTTTGCCTTCTTAGTTATCCAGTAAGACTGGCTCAGCAATTCTTTCCTGTATCAAAACTTGCTTTCATTTCTCTTCCTTCTTCAGATTCTACATTCAAAAATCTTTCTGCCAAGCATACATATCTGTGAGACTTTCTTGTCAAACTTTCATCCTTCCCAGCAGGCAACAAGGTTTTGAAAGAACTTAGGAATAAAAAGAGGACGTATCATCTGTGGAAGGAGGGTCAGGTCTCTCAGGAAGTATTTAAGGGGGCTGCTAGGGTGCATAGGAAAAAAATTAGGAAGGCCAAATCTCAGTTTGAACTTAATTTGGCATTTTTTGAAAGAGATAAATTAAAATGTTTTTACAAATATATTAATGGTAAAATGAAGGGTAAGACCAGCCTTTGTTCTCTTTTGGATGTGGGAGGGAACTGCAGATGAGGAAAAGGTGGAGGTGCTCAACTTTTTCAATATTGGGTCAATGACAGATGATGGGCTTTGGACATGGTTAGTATAAGAAAGTTGATAACAAGGTGCCTTGGCATTAGCAAACAGAACTTTGAGGATTAAATCAAGATTACAAGAAGATTGACTCAGATGGGTTTACAGGAAAAAGAAAATTACATAGGACTTCTGCAGGCAAGAGATGTTTAAAATGTGTAAGTTTGTTTATGTGAAAATTAACCCAATCACTGTAGTAAAACTTTACAAATCTTCCTAGAATAAGTATATAAGCATTTGTATCCCACAATAAAATTGGAATTTTTGACCGTCTCAAAGCCTTCCCTGTCTTTCCTCCTCACCGATACTCAACGCCTTCTTCGCATCAGCCTTTAGCAGGAACACAGCTTGTCCTCAGGACAAGTGTCCTCCTGGGCTGGTGGATGGTGCCAGGGAGCAGAATGGGCACAACAAGGGTGGGAAGGAGGATCCTGGAAATTACAGGCCAGTTAGCCTGACCTCAGTGCCCAGTAAGGTGGTGGAGCAGCAGTTCATATTGATTCCATCAGGCAGCACTTCCAGGATGGCCAGGGTATCAGAGCCAGCCAGGAGGGCTTTAGGAGGGCTCATGCATGTTGGACCAACCTGGTCTCCTTCCATGAGCAGGTGACCCTGCTGGTGGGTGCAGCAAGGCTGTGGCTGTGTCTGTCTGGCTCCAGCAAGGCCTTTGGCAGTGTCTCCCACAGCTCCCTCCTGGAAAAGCTGCAGCCCAGGGCTGGGACAGGAGCTCTCTGTGCTGGGCTCAGACCTGGCTGCATGGCCCAGGGAGCGGTGCTGAGGGTGCTGCATGCAGCTGGGGCCAGGCACCAGGGGTGTCCCTCAGGGCTCTGAGCTGGGGCCAGCTCTGTTCAGTGTTTGCACTGAGCACATGGATGAGGGGATTGAGGCTTTCATCAGTGAATCTGCAGAGGACTCTGAGCTGGCAGCTGTGTCCATCTGTGGGAAGGCAGGAGGGCTCTGCAGAGAGACCTGGAACTGCTGGATGGATGGGCAGAGTCCAAGGAGATGAAGTTTATTAAATCCAAGTGCCCAGTGCTGCATTTTGGCCACAATAGGCCCTGCAATGCTCTGGGCTGGGGACGGTGTGGCTGGGCAGTGCCCAGGCACAAAGGGACCTGGGGGTGCTGGTGACAGCCGGCTGAACATGAGCCAGCAGTGTGTCCTGGTGGCCAGGAAGGCCAAGGGCTCCTGGCCTGGATCAGGAATGGTGTGGCCAGCAGGAGCAGGGAGGTCATTCTGCCCCTGGCCCTGGCCCTGCTGAGGGCACAGCTGGAGTGCTGTGTCCAGCTCTGGCCCCTCAGCTTGGGAAGGACCTTGGGACGCTGGGCGGCGGCCCAGAGGAGGCACTGAGGCTGGAGAGGGGCTGGGAACACAAACCCTGTGAGGAACCCCTGAGGGAGCTGGGGGTGCTCAGCCTGGAGAAAAGGAGACTCAGGGGTGCCCTCATCACTCTCTACAGCTCCTGAAAGGTGCCTGTGCTCAGGTGGGGTTGGGCTCTTTCTCCAGGCAGCACTGACAGAACCAGAGCACACAGTCTCAAGGTGCATCAAGGGAAATATAGGTTGGATATTAGGAATAAGTTTTTTACAGAAAGGGTGATAAAGAACAAGAATGTTCTGCCTAGAGAGGTGGTGGAGTCAACATCCCTGGATGTGTTTACAAACAGCCTGGATGTGGCACTGGGTGCCAGGGTTTAGTTGAGGTGTTGGGGCTGGGTTGGACTCGATGATCTTGGAGGTCTCTTGCAACCCAACCCAGAGATTCTGTGATTCTGTGACCGCGGGCAGCCGCTCCCTCGGCGATCCCAGCGCAGGGGGCACACGGGAGAAGCCGGCACCAGGAACTCGCCAGAACCCCCCGGCCCTCACCGCGGCCCCTCCGCCCGCAACGAGCCCCGAGCTGGGGCAGCACCGACCGCGGTCCCACCTGGGCTGGAGCCGCCTCCGAGCTCCGCCGCCGCCGCTCTGGTGCCGGCCAGACACAGCGGGCACGGCCGCTGCCGCCGCTCTTTTACAGCTGAGGTCGGTGTGAGAGGGATTTTGCCCTTTTGATTATCCAGCGTGCGGAACGCAGCCAAGCGCAGCTCGGAGGCGCGACCCGGGAGCGCTGTTCGGAGGTGCGGCCGCTCTCCTCGAGGTTCCCGCTGCCTGCTCCGGGATCGGTTCCTTCACCGTTCTGTCGCCTCGCGGCGCTGCCGGATTCGGGGATGTGAACCCGAGTCCCTCTGGCTCGGCTGAGCGCAATGCAAACCCCCTGCGGTGCCGGCGGGCGCGGGGCTGCCCCGCCTCACCCCGAGCCCCGTGCGGATCCCAGCTCGGCTTTCCCCTCGCTGCCGCCGCGGCTTTCCCCGCTCCCGGGGCTCGGCTTTGCCCGGCGGCTCCGCTTGGCCCCGGGCGAACTCACTCCCCCCCCGTGGCACCCCAACGCTGCGGCGGGGCGAACCCCCGGCATTTGCCGGGAGGGCTCTGACTGCCCCTGGTTACTGAAACCTCACGCACCGTGTCCTAGAACGCCGTAAACATGTGTTGAAATGCTTTTTTAAAGTTAATCTTGTGTTTTTCGTGAACTCTGATTTCTCTGAGAATTGTTACTGGAGAGATTCAAAGCGGTAAATCCAGTGCCTTAGTGTTATTATCGTAATGTGCAACATAACACAACCTAATTTCTTTAACAGAAATGCTGATAACATTTACCATATGCTGTTACACTAAATACAAACTCGAGAAGCTCCCGGTTTGTTGGACAGTTTGCCAAATTCTGCATTGTTATTTCTTTCGGTATAATTGCACTTTAAAATGTCTGAGTAAATTTATAGTTCCATAAAATTTGTGGCTGCCGTGACTTTTTCTCAATATTAAATGACATAGGGTCAACATATTTGTCACACTTTTCTAATCCCTCCAGTAAATCCATCAGGCCGTTATTTCAGCCATGCTTGGTTCACATTTTCAGTGCCTTTTGGTATTAATAGCAGCAGAATAACTTACATTTTGTAGAACTTTTCAGGATATTGATTGTTAGTTCTGTTATGTTTTATTTGATTATGATTTTAGTGTCAGTAAGATTAAGCAAAGTCAGATCTGAGTAATGTTATGTTTTATTACTCTATTGAATTAATTTTGTTAAGACTCATTTATGTCGAGATGGATTTCTGTCAGGTTTGAGCGTTGCTGAGTTTGGACAAGGTCAAGTTTCAGTCTTCACTTTAAGCCGTTTCATGTTCTATTTTAGTTTTATTAAGATCAGTTTTTATTCAGTATTAAAGATGTTAACTTTAAGTTCTCTTAAGTAGTATCTCCAATGCTACTGAGGTGACACTGAATTATACTGCAGTTGATTTTAAGTCCTACGTTAATTTTGTTTAAATATGTTTGTTTACATTGCAAGATGTGGTTATTTTCTTCAAGAGACAAGACAGATCCCACTGAAGCAGCTGTGATGAAACACTGATAAACAGCTGCTTTTGGATAGAAGAAGATACAGTTTGTTGGGCCCTTGATCTCTCACAGATTGCACAGGTGTCACTGCTGCACTGCCCAACAGGATCATTGACTGGGATCTCTTCTGTTTTATCTTCCACAGCTAACACAGGACAGTGGGTGGCTGTTCTACACTATGGCTGTTATCCACTGTAAGCTGTTCAGTGTTTCATTGCAATGGATACAGGAATGCTGGAAGAATATTGTCTCCAATTCCTGAGACAGTCACTGCTGATGTATCGGTTCCATCATGTGAATTCACTCATTTTTATAACAGGCATTATTCATAAGATATCATTACCTTATTTATAACTGGCTTTTCATGAACTCTGACATATCTTTGTGTGACTATCTACAAGACATGGTGTCACTCTGGGATCTCTCTGTTTTGTTCTCCAGCTGCAGATGCATCTCTTTGAACAGGCTGTCTGCAGCCGTTCCCTGCACTGCCTGCTCAGCCTTTAGTCCCTTCTCCTGTTCCAGCAGGGTTGCTGTGCCTTGAGCCAGGGCTGTCTCATGGTTTTCCTGTGTTTCCAGAGTTCCAGGATGAGATCTCTGGGCTCTGTCAAAAGCCTCATCTGAGCTGAGGTCCTGTGGTCTTTCCCGACCCTTTTGTGCCACATCCTCATGGGACAGGGCTGTGACCTGCTGAGGGCAATCCTGCTCCTGCTCTGTGGGAATCAGACACAGCCCCAGTGATTCTCACAGGAGCACTCCAGCAGTTTGCTGTGTTTGGGGCATCTCAAGGCTGCTATTATTGAGAGATTTGTTTTTGGGGTATGTGAGGGAGACCCTCCCAATGAGGGTCTGGGCTCTGGCCAGGCCCTGGCCCTATCTGGTCAGAAAATTGCCAACAAACCCAGATGTTTTCTGCCTCAAAACTCTATTCAAGTCTCTCGGCCTTGGCAATTTGATCCTATACCAATAGGACAGCTGGATCTATTTTTCAAGTGAGCTTGGACACCTTTCCTGGGAATGGCTCTCCAGGTCCTCACTGAAATGAGGTTTGTCAGCTGCTGCAAGCTCTGGGTAATGGTGCAGGGTTTACGACATTGATAATCATCTAATTTCACATGTATTATTAATTATGTGTTTTAAATGACTTATTCTTGATTACTGTCAGTTTCTTGTTTCACTGCATGTATTGTTTTGTTTTGATGCTCCCTTCATGTTCATAGCAATAGACATGCATGTTATTTTTAAAACAAGCAGAAAGAGGAAATGGTTTCTAAAGAATGTCTGAACAATGCAATATTTACACTAAAGGTATTTTAAAGGCTTTTCTGTAAGTGTCACAGTGAGAGTGGCTGTGACAAACCTCTCTGGTTCCCTGACTTCAGGTGAGGGTGGTGAAAATGAAAAGGAGCGGGTTCGATGGAGCTGCCTGGAAAGAACTTTCATAAAGGGTGAGAAACAGCAAATGTGGGGAAGCCGTGCACAATAAGAGGGGAGGATCCAGGAGACCGCAAACAAAGGGAAAGCAGCAATGGATACACTCAGGGGTGGAACATACTAGAACTGTAACCATATGGGGGAAACTATTGTTGCAGTGGGTCCCCAGCCGGGTAATATGTTACATTGACTCCATGTATTACAGAAGGCTGATCAATCTCTTTATTAAGAAACCCATTGGTTTTTATACCTTAGTTTGCTACAGCTGTACTTGATTGGTCCTTTAATTAAAACACCATCACCACTGGCTAATTAAGAAACCACCCTTTGGTAAACAAATCTCCATAACACATTCCACATGTTCACAATACCAGGTGCACCAAGTTAAGAATTGTTTCTCATTCTTTTCTCTGATCTTCTCACAGCCTTTCCCCAGCACGATGCCTGGGAAAGTTGTCTGTTTCTCTCTGTGGCCAGAGAGCTGCTGCCACAGTTCACACCTTTTTGTGTTGAAAGAAAAAGGGCAGTGTTTGTGACCCTCTGCAGTGCTCTTTGCTGGAAGAACAAACACAACTCAAGAGATTCCCTTAGCAATTTGCATGTTGTCAATCAGAACCTCAATCAGATGCTGACTTAAAATGGTCAGGGAGATTCTCTACCTGTAGAATATCTATCTGTATCATATCACTGAGACAGGTTTTACAGTATGAGAAAACCAAATAGAAATATATCTTTGGAGAATGCAGTGAATGATCATTGTTTTAAAGTCCAAATAGCTGAATTGCAGGAGAAGGTCCATTAGCTGGAGATGTCAGTCTTTGACATCGCTGAATGTCCTTCTTGGTCCTGAAACAGAGAACAGCTGAAGAAGGTTAATAGGGACATCATACTATGATGATGACAAAGCTTTGTTGACAAATTGCTTCTATATGTTTCCAGACACAGGTGTGTCTTGTTTATGAGCATGAGCAAACATCAAAGCAAACATGCAATTAGGAATTAATCAAATAATGCAAATAATCAATAACACATGTGACATTATATAATCATCAGGCACTATAGCACTGACTGTTATCCCAAAGTCTGCAACAGCTGATAAACCTCAAACCAATAGAAAACTGGAATCATGTCTGGACAAGGTTTCCAAACTCCCTTTGAAAGCAGGTTCATCTGTCATATATATGTGGTCAAATTGCCAAGCCAAAATTACTTGAATGCTTTGGATGCAGAAAACATCTGGTTTGATTGTCAGTCATCCCATCCAGGTAGAGTCAAAGCCACAGCCCAAGCTGTAATTGGAAAGTGTCACTTAATGCATCTTAAGACAAGGCTCTTAAGAATAACTGTTATGAATGAATTAATGGTTCAGATATCCTTTATCTTATTTCTGTATATGTTTCTGTGTAAAACTGTTATCAAACTCAGAGGTATCTGAGAAAATTGCTGGAATGCCATGGCCACAGCCTTTAATTCAACCAGTTGGGCTGAGCCTGACTTGTGGCCTTCCAGTACTTTGAGCTGTCAGTGAAGATGATGCTCTTTGTACCTCTATCACCCCTTTTTTTTTTCTTTTTTCTTTTTTTTTCCCCCAGAAAGTAGCTATGGGCCGAGGGACCCAGCCCCGGCAGACAGGGGGGACCCGGCCCCGGGGGCTGTAGCAGTGTTTGCGCCGAGGCCAGATACGTTCCGCATGTTTGGTCTGTGCTTTTCCCCCAAGCCCCCATGCCAGAACAGGGAGAGGGAGGAATGCTGGAGACACCGGAGGGATTAACTCTTTGACCGAACGCCGCCTCCTCCTCCCCGCTCAATGTGCCATGTTGGGAGATGGAAGGAGAGGCCTTATGGGGATTATGGAATTTTGCCCTGGGTTTGAGGTCCCTGGCTCAGCCCGCGCCCTCCACAAGACGAGCGATCCACCCCCTCTCGTCCCACCTTTTCCCACCTCTGCCATCACCCCCAGAGCCGATGTCAGCAAATTCCCCGGTGCTGCGGCCATCCCGATGGGAGCCGGGCCGGCTGGAGGCGGCGCCGCTGCCGATGAGCCGGCTGCAGGCTGCGGGGCGCAGGGGCTGGTTGTGAGCTCCAGTGTGGGGGTGCCGGCCACGGGCGCGGAACCGGCTGCATCCCGCGGTGGCGGCGGCTCCGCTCCCCGCCCTGTGGTGCCGCGGGGAGGAAACCCAGCGGCGGGGCCGAGGAGCTCCCGGCTCCGGCCGCTCCATTTGCCTGAAGTGGGGCGGATCCACACGCCGCACGGCGGGGAAGAGGAGGAGGTGGTCCCGTTTGCACTGGTGAAAGCAAAGGGGCAGGAGCGACCGCGGCTCCGGTCTGTGTGATTGCTGACCGTGGAAGCAGAGCCGCTGAAAGCGTCGGTCCTTCCTGTGCATGCGGCGGGAAGCCAGGCGAGAGCTGCGCTGGCTGCGCTGGAAGGGATGACCCCCCCTGAGGTGCGGGGCGGGAAGGAACCAGCGGTGGCTGACCGTAAAGGGATCGTTCCCCGGCTGGCCGCGGCGGAGAAGGGAGCGGAGTCGGCATGCAAGGCCTGCCGGCTTGTGGAACAGGGAACACCGGCACCGGCATTCGGAGCAGGGCCGGCCGGGGCAAAGGGTCGCCAGCTGCTACGTATGGAACGGGCAAAGCCCGATCCGCTGGTTGTGGCAGAAGCACTCCCGCTGCCATCCACAGTGCAGGAGAGGCCGGGGGCCACCCCCGGAGGGAGCAGCTGCCCGCGGTCTCCTCAGTGCCCAGATCCCTAGGGACGAGCCTGTGCCGCACCAACGATGGCTCATCCCGGTTACTCCGAGCCGGAGCCACCGTGGGGCCGGGTCATGGTGCAGGGAATGCTGGCAGGGATTCTTGGGCTGGGCTCGGCCAGGTGCCCGGGGCCAGAAAAGCGCTCTGTGCCTCTGCTCCTGCCCCTGGGCAGGCACCAGAACACAGCAGGAAAGGCTCGCGGGTCTCAAGAAAGGCAGCCAGAGATCTCTCACCCATCAACAGGCTCCGATTGGGGAAATTAATTGAATTTACTGTCAAACAAATCAGAGCAAGGGAAAGAGAGTTACGCCAAATCCTAAAAATGCAATTTCCCCACACAGTTCTCTCCTGGGCTTCATTTTGTCCCCAATTTCCTCCCTCCCTCCTCCCCACACAGTGCCACAGAGGGATGGGGGTGTCTTAGTTTGAAAGACAGGGATCTGCTAAGGAAGGCAGGAGCATCCCTGGCAATTGAAAATATAAACACCCTCCCTCCAAATGATTATAATATTGAAATTGAGGGGTTCTCAGGCAAAGATATGAGAATAGGAATAACAGTTATTCACTAATATGTATACTAAATGAAACAAAACCCAAATATTCTATCAGTAAGAACAAACAGAACAAAGACCCAGTCCCAGCATCTCTTGGCCACAGGTACTTTCCACTTTGGTGCCATTTTGGGCACCCTGTTACAGGGGAGCTTGGGCCTTGCTGCAGAGATACGGCCGCTCACTGGAGCAGTTCTCACTAAACCTTTTCCCGTCAGCCAGGTACACACACTGGGAATTGCCAAGGACATCAAACCTGCAGGGAGGAGCAGAGGCAGCGCTGGCTGCCAGGGGAAGCCCTTGTGCCCCTGTGCCCCCAGGCCCTGCCCGGCCCCCCGGCACTCACCGGGAGCTGTAGCTGCTGCCATCCCCAGTGCAGGCGCGCCCGTCCTGCGCCAGCCCGAGCCAGAAATCGCCGTTCCCACAGAGGCGGAAGAGCAAATCCTGCCCAGGAGAGAGGGAGTGGGAGCTGCCCCCCGCCCCTCGGGGGACACGTGCCGGGGCTCCCCCACGCCGGGGCTCCTTCCCCTGCAAGGCCCGGCCCAGGGCTGCAGCCCCGGCCCTACGAGCACCAAGCCCGGCCCAGGAGCACCCCCAGGCTGCCCTCGGCCACCCCACACCGCCCGCAGCCCCTCACTCACCATGGCCTCCTCATCCTTGGCAATGGCCAGGGAGGCCCCGAGCTCAGAGCACCGTTCCTGGCCCTGCTCCCAGGTGCTGTGATCCCATGAGAAGTAGTAGCAGACCCCATTGAACCCGACCCAGCCATGTGGACAGCCCAGAACCAACAGCGGAGTCGCAGGTGTGACTGGAACCTGTGGTGCTGCAGGGGAAGAGGAGAAGGTCTGAGGGGGTTTTGGGGCCAGGAGAGCTGTGCCAGAGAGCTGTGCCCGTGTGTGCTGCTGTGCTCAGCTCTGTGCCCAGGGACACAAGCAAGCACAGTCACACACTCTAGCCACGGAGAGCAGTAGATGATTGAAAGGCAGGAAGGGTGTGTTGTAAGGAATTCTCATGGGCTTTATTTCAACCACACACTAAAGGGCTGCAGGGACAATTTAAATTGAATTCATTATTAAACAAATCAGAGCAAGAAAATGAGAAGTACACCAAATCCTAAAAATGCACCTTTCCCACACTGTTCTCTCCTTCCTGGACTTCACTTTATCCCCAACTCCCTCCCTCCTCCCCACAGAGTGGCACAGAGCGATGGGGGTGTTTTGGTTTGAAGGACAGGTCTGTCTGCTGCAGCCTCCCTTGCAATGGAAAATGTAAACCCCTTCCCTCCAAATTATTATAATTCTGAAATGAAGGGTCTCTCAGGCAGAGGCACGAGAACAGAGCAGCAGTTCTTTCCCGGTGTGTCCCCCAGCGCACACAGGCCCAGCGCGGCGCTGCCCCGAGCAGGCCCAGCCCCGGCCCCGCCTCTCCCCTCGCTGCAGTTCCGGGCGCGGCCGGCAGGGGCGCTGGCGGCAGCGGCAGCCGGGTCTGAGCCGGGCAGGGAGAGGCGAGCTCAGCGTCCCGGGCACCCGAGCAGGGGGGACAGGGCCCTCCGGCACTGAGGGTGACAGTGAGGTGCCCGTGCAGGGGCTGCTCTCACAAGCACAGACTCACCCCACAGCAGGAGAAGCAGCTCTGGGCTGGGTTATGGCGATACCAGCGAATTCCCTTTCCCAAGCAGCAGATCTGACCGTCCTCCTCCGAAGCGCGAGAGAGAGAGAGAGAGAGCCAGCAGCTGAGAGACCCTTCTTCACAGTCAGGTGCCTGATGCCAAAAGTGGGATTGCTCCTCAGCACGTGTCAGCTGTTCTTCTTCCTCTTCCTAGGACAGTCCAATAGTGTCACCTTCAGGCCAGTTCGTGATGATTTCCAAGAGGCCAGGCAGATTTGCATTTCCCATTGGAGCTTGTTGTGTCCTGAGGGCAATGCACTCACTGCAGGCAGCATCGGGGGCAGGATGGATTGCAGAGACTTTTCCTTTGCAGCCCCAGCCCAGCGCTGGCACTGGGGATGAAGAGGCCCTGAGGTGAGCCTGAGAGGAAGTGCAAGGCACAGGGTGCAGCTGAGGAAGGACAGCCCCGTGCTGGGCTCAGAGGTGAAGCTGGCACTGCCCAGCGTGGAGAAGGTGCTTTGTGCAGCCCCTGTTACAGGGGAGCTTGGGCCTTGCTGCAGAGATACGGCCGCTCACTGGAGCAGTTCTCACTCCTCAATCTCTTGTCAGCCAGGTACACACACTGGGAATTGCCAAAGACGGGAACCCTGCAGGGAGGAGCAGAGGCAGCGCTGGCTGCCAGGGGAAGCCCTTGTGCCCCTGTGCCCCCAGGCCCTGCCCGGCTCCCCGGCACTCACCGGGAGCTGTAGCTGCTGCCGTCCCCCCAGTGCAGGCGCCGCCCGTCTGGGCGCCAGCCCGAGCCAGAAATCGCTCGGGCGGTTCCGGAGGCGGAAGAGCAAATCCTGCCCAGGAGAGAGGAGTGGGAGCTGCCCCGGCCCCTCGGGGGACACGTGCCCGGGGCTCCCCGCACGCCGGGGCTCCTTCCCTGCAAGGCCCGGCCCAGGGCTGCAGCCCCGCCCTACGAGCACCGAGCCCCGCCCAGGAGCACCCCCAGGCTGCCCTCGGCCACCCCACACCGCCCCGCAGCCCCTCACTCACCATGGCCTCCTCATCCTGGGCAATGGCCAGGGGAGGCCCCGAAGCTCGGAGCACTGTTCTTGACCCTGATCCCAGGTGCTGTAATCCCTTGAGAAGTAGTAGCAGACCCCCTTGTGCCCAATCCAGTCAAAGGGACAGCCCAGAACCAACAGTGGTGTCGCAGGTGTGACTGGAACCTGTGGCTGCTGCAGGGGGAAGAGGGGAAGGTCTGAGGATTGCCCTGTGCAGGGAGCAGGGAGCCCGCTCTGCCCCGAGGGGCTGGGGCCCAGGCTGCTGCCCCTCCCTTACCTGACTGCACAGCCAAGGCCGCCCCCAAAGCCAGCACCAGCACCAGGAGCAGCAGAATCAGCACCACCGTGCCCAAGGGATGGCGCCTGAACCTTTCACCTGGAGCAGGAAAGAGCTGCTGGCTGCCAGAAGCAGAGCCGGCCCTGCAATCTGCTCAGCCCATGGCCAGGGAGCAGAGGAGGGAGCCCTGAGCCAGGGTGGGCCTCACTCGGCTGGCAGCCAGAGAGCCAAGAGCCTGGCCACAGGCAGGGACACAGCTGTGGGCACAGCCAGGGACACAGCTGTGGGGACAGGCTGCAGCAGGAGAACTGCACAGCCTTGGGGCAGCTGGGGCTCTTGCTTCCAGCCACTGATGGGGCCCAGCAGAGCACCAGGCCTCTTGCAGACATCGGGAAACAGCCACACACCTGCCAGCCCTGGCCTTGGCAGGGGACACTGGCCCCAGCCTAGAGACCCACAGGGGTGGCCCTGCACTCACCCAGGAATCTTCTGAGGGTCCTTTTGTGTTCATTGTTGGTTGCTTCTGTGCCCTGGGGAACCAGGGGCTCCCTCACACTCCCATCCCAGAATCCATTCTCCACATCTGCACTCACTGCACGCTCACAAGTGGCACCCCCCTGCTGATGCCAAGAGGCTTCTGGGGCCCAAGGCAAGTGTTGAACCCTGGCTGCTGGTCCCCCCTGGAGATGCAGGAGGTTCTTCCCAAACTCTTGAGTGGAGCAGAATTCAGAATGGAGCTCTTCCAGCTCGTAGTCGGAATCGCTCCATGTGGAAAAACCACTATCTGCCTTCAGAGACATCAGGAGTGCTGCTGGCAGATCCTTTGGGAGCTCGGCCTCGGGAACAGCTTTACAGCCGCGCTGATGGCACCCTGAAAGGGACACGATGGGAGGTCACTGCTGGTGCCGGCCCTGCGGGGGCTCAGGAGGGCGGTGCCAGCTCTGGCTGCGCTGTCCCCGCTGCCCAGAGGTGCGGCAGCAGCTGCGGAGACAAGCGCAGCCTCCGGGAGCTCTCCGCTGGCCGCAGCCCCGGCCCCTGTGGCTGTGCAGCCGCTGCAGCCCAGCTCCGTGCCGGGCCAGGCGCTGCCAGCGCCTGCGAGCTGCCGGCTGCTGCTGGCCCGGGGCAGCTGCGGCTCGGAGTCCGCCTGCCCAGGGGCAAGAAGCAGCAGCAGCCCCGGGCTGCTCACCATTGTGCCCCGCATTGCCTGCGCCGGCGCCTCGGAGCCCGGGCACACCGAGCGCCGGCACGGCCGCTGTGGGTCCCTGCCTGTGCCCACGGAGCGGCTCCTGGCACAGAGGGCAGCGCCGAGAAGCCCCGGCCCCGGAGCAGGCACGATGCGGCGCTTTGTGCCCGCACTCGGCGCCTGCAGCGCTTTGGGCTCTGAGGCACGTTCAAGTTCATGCCGTGCCAGCCCCGAGCCGGGCACGGACACCTCCCGCCCGGGCAGCGGCCCCGAGCCCGGTGCCGCACGGCCGGGAACGGTCCCGGGCACGGAGCAGCCGCCTCCGTCCTGCCGAGAGCAGCCGGGATGAGCCATCGCTGCCGCGGCACCGGCTCCATCCCGGCCCTCCGGGCAAGGAGGAGAGCGCGGGCAGCCGCTCCCTCGGCCATCCCAGCGCAGGGGGCACACGGGGGAAGCCGGCACCAGGAACTCGCCGGAACCCCCCGGCCCTCACCGCGGCCCCCACCGCCCGCAGCGAGCCCCGAGATGGGGCAGCACCGACCGCGGTCCCACCTGGGCTGGAGCCGCCGCCGAGCTCCGCCGCCGCCTTGCCGGGCTCCGGCTTCCGCCACCGCTCCGGAATCACCCGAACGCGCGACTCGCCGCAGCTACTCTTGTCCCTGCCAAAAATACCGATCACGACCTCTGCCAACGCAGTTTCACGTCCGTGTGGGAGCGACTTTTGACCGTTTGGACTATTGTAAAGGAGTGCGATAAAGTATCACAAAGCAATAAAGAAGGATGAAGGACCTTTGCCCGAGGTTAAGACATGGGAGTGCCGTGCCAGGAAACGGAGATGGCAGGGCGGTGTACGGAGGGGGAAAGGGGAGGACCGCGGCGTGGTGAGACCCCCCGGAAGCAGCTTCCTCGGTCTGAGGTTCTTCTCCAAGTTCTCTGGGCTGTGTTCCTTTTTCTTAGCAGGTGTTTTTCGGGATAGGAACCCCCTCCGCCCTCCCCCCTCGCGGAGCATTTGCAGTTCAGGCAGATCGAATGAATCCCAATTGTCAGCGATTTCCACCACCTGCTATTTCTCTCCTCTTTTCCTGGTTGATTTTGACAGTTCCTTTGTTTCCTCCCACAGAGCTGGAAAGCAAAATGCCCGCCTGCCCCATGGCCATCCCCACTGCCTTGTCCCTCTTTCTCTCCCCTTTGCAGCACTTTCTCCCTCCTCCTCCTCTCCCTGCCAGCTCCAGCAAAGCCATTTCAGCCGCTGGCACCAGCTGCCTCCTGTCCCTCGCTCCCATTTTGCCCACTCTGAACTCCTGGAGCCGCTGAGAGTCACCGCATTTTTGAGTGGCTTACCAGGGCTCAGGAGCATCTGGGATTGTAGCATTCTTGATATTTGGAGATATCAGGAGGAACATCAATAAAATTTGTACATTAGGCTTCCGGAGGGCAGACTTTGGCCTATTCAGGAGACTTTATTCAGAGCTCCTTGGGAAGCAGGCCTTTAAAACAAAGGAGTTCAGGAAAGGTGATCTCAAAACAGATCTTGAGGGCACAGGAACAGAGTGTCCCTGTGTGCCCAAAGATGAGTCCATGAGGCAAACATCCAGCCTGGATGGGCAATGAGGTTTTGAAGGAACTTAGGAATAAATGGAGGATATATCACCTTTGGAAGGAGGGTCAGGTTTCTTAGGAAGAATTTAAGGGGGCTGCTAGGGAATGTAGGAAAAATATTGGGGAGGCCAAAGCTCAGCTTGAACTAATTTGGCAACTTTTGTAAAGGATAATAAAACTGTTTTTACAAATATATTAATGGTAAAAGGAAGGGGAAGACCAGCTTTTGTTGTCTTTTGGGTGCAGGAGGGAACTCAGTAACTGCAGAGGAGGAGAAGGCAGAGGTGCTCAATGCCTTCTTTGCCTCAGCCTTCAGTGGGAACACAGCTTGTCCTCAGGACAAATGTTCTCCTGGGCTGGTGGATGGTGCCAGGGAGCAGAATGGGCCCCTGATATCCAGGAGGAGGCAGTCAGAGAACTGCTGAGCTGCTTGGATGTTCATAAATCTGTGGGCCCAGAGGGGATCCATGCCAGGGGATGAGGGAGCTGGCAGATGAGCTTGGGAAGCTGCTCTCCATCATTTCCCAACAGCCCTGGCTCACTGGGGAGGTTCCAGCTGGCTGGAAGCTGGCCAGTGTGACACCCATGCACAGCAAGGGTGGGAAGGAGGATCCTGGCAATTACAGGCCAGTCAGCCTGAACTCAGTGCCCAGTAAGGTCATGGAGCAGCAGTTCATATTGATTCCATCAGGCAGCACTTCCAGGATGGCCAGGGTGTCAGAGCCAGCCAGCAGGGCTTTAGGAGGGCTGGGGCAGGTTTGACCAGCCTGGTCTCCTTCCATGAGCAGGTGACCCTGCTGGTGGGTGCAGCAGAGGCTGTGGCTGTGTCTGTCTGGCTCCAGCAAGGCCTTTGGCAGTGTCTCCCACAGCTCCCTCCTGAAAAGCTGCAGCCCAGGGCTGGGACAGGAGCTCTCTGTGCTGGGCTCAGACCTGGCTGCATGGCCCAGGGAGCGGTGCTGAGGGTGCTGCATGCAGCTGGGGCCAGGCACCAGGGGTGTCCCTCAGGGCTCTGAGCTGGGGCCAGCTCTGTTCAGTGTTTGCACTGAGCACA
>NW_022148527.1:0-18725 GCF_901933205.1 Camarhynchus parvulus | reverse complement strand
AAACACTCTACAAACTTTTGTGCAACCTCTAGAACACGATAGGAGATGTTTTCTGTCCTGGCACAGTTTCTCCTTGCGAGACATAGTGGGAAAGCGGTTTTTTCTAAGGTGTAGGTGACAAAGAGGCGCTAAAGCAAAACGAACGGCAGCACAACATTGGCATTGTGGCTGCAGTTTGCAAACGATAGAAAAAGTACCTTACCAGTCTCCTGCTTTTGCATTCACATAAAATTTGCAATAGAAGGAGTTTTGGACTACTTTTTCCTTGGTGCAAAAAGCTCTGCAAACCTTTGTGCAACCTCTAGAACCTGATAGCGAGAGAGATGTTTTCTGTCCTGGCACAGTTTCTCCAACACACTGGCATAGTGGGAAAAGCTTTTTGCAAACTGGTAGAAAACAAGACCATGCTTTTGCCTTTTTGCCTTCACATTAATATTGTTATATAAGGGTTTTGGGCGACTTTCTTTTCTTGGTGCAGAAACTCTGCAAACCTTTGTTGCAACCTCTAGAACACGATGGAATGTTTTCTGTCCTGGCACAGTTTCTCCTTAGCGACATAGTGGGAAAGCTTTTCCTAAGTTGTAGGTGACAAGAGGCAGCTAAAGGCCAAAAAGCGAAGCAGCACAACACTGGCATTGTGGGTGCATTTTGCAAACTGATAGGAAAACAGTGCCTTACCACTCTCCTGCCTTTTGCATTCACATGAATATTGTAATAGAAGGATTTTTGACCGACTTTCTTTTCCTTGGTTAAAAACACTCTGCAAACCTTTGTGCAACCTCTAGAACACGATAGGAGATGTTTTCTGTCCTGGCACAGTTTCTCCTTACGCGACATAGTGGAAAACTTTTCTAAGGTGTGGGAAAAGCTAAGGGCTAAGGTGTAGGTGACAACACTGGCATTGTGTGTGCATTTTGCAAACTGATAGAAAACAGTACCTTAACACTCTCCTGTCTTTTGCATTCACATGAATATTGCAATAGAAGGAGTTTTGGACGAGTTTCTTTTCCTTGGTGCAAAACGGCTCTGCAAATGCAACCTCTTTACGATAGGAGATGTTTTTCTGTCCTGGCACAGTTTCTCCTTGCAAGACATAGTGGGAGGCTTTTTCTAGGTGTAGGTTGGCAAAGGCTAAAGGAACAAAGCGAGCACAACACTGGCATTGTGTGTGCATTTTGCAAACTGATAGAAAACAGTACCTTACCACTCTCCTGCCTTTTGCATTCACATGAATATTGCAATAGAAGGAGTTTTTGGAGTTTCTTTTCCTTGGTGCAAAACACTCTGCAAACCTTTGTGCAACCTCTAGAACACGATGGGAGATGTTTTCTGTCCTGGCACAGTTTCTCCTTGCTTAAGGTGAGACATAGTGGGAAAGCTTTTTCCTAAGGTGTAGGTGACAAAGAGATGCTAAAGGCCATAGAGAACGTAGAAGCAGCACAACACTGGCATTGTGGGTGCAGTTTGCAAACTGATAGAAAACAGTACCTTACCACTCTCCTGCCTTTTGCATTCACATGAATATTGAAATAGAAGGAGTTTTGGATGACTTTCTTTTCCTTGGTGCAAAACACTCTGCAAACCTTTGTGCAACCTCTAGAACACGATAGGAGATGTTTTCTGTCCTGGCACAGTTTCTCCTTGCGAGAGACATAGTGGGAAAGCTTTTTCTAAGGTGTAGGTGACAAGAGGCGGCTAAAGACCAAGAGCGAAGCAGCACAACACTGGCATTGTGGGTGCATTTTGCAAACTGATAGAAAACAGTACCTTACCACTCTCCTGCCTTTTGCATTCACATGAATATTGCAATAGAAGGAGTTTTGGACAACTTTCTTTTCCTTGGTGCAAAACACTCTGCAAACCTTTGTGCAACCTCTAGAACACGATGGGGAGATGTTTTCTGTCCTGGCACAGTTTCTCCTTGCGAGACATAGTGGGAAAGCTTTTTCTAAGGTGTAGGTGACAAGAGACGCTAAAGGCCAAGAACGAAGCAGCACAACACTGGCATTGTGGGTGCAGTTTGCAAACTGATAGAAAACAGTACCTTACCACTCTCCTGCCTTTTTGCATTCACATGAATATTGAAATAGAAGGAGTTTTGGGCCACTTTCTTTTCCTTGGTGCAAAACACTCTGCAAACCTTTGTGCAACCTCTAGAACACGAAAGGAGATGTTTTCTGTCCTGGCACAGTTTCTCGACATAGTGGAAATTTTGCTAAGGTGTAGGTGACAAGAGGCTGCTCGAAAAGGCTCAAACGAAGCAGCACAACACTGGCATTGTGGGTAACTTTTGCAAACTGATAGGAGATGTTTTACCTTACCACTCTCCTGCCTTTTGACATTCACATGAATATTGCAAAAGAAGGAGTTTTGGACGACTTTCTTTTCCTTGGTGCAAAACACTCTGCAAACCTTTGTGCAACCTCTAGAACACGATAGGAGATGTTTTCTGTCCTGGCACAGTTTCTCCGCGAGACATAGTGGGAAAGCTTTTTTCTAAGGTGTAGGTGACAAGAGGCGCTAAAGTGCAAGAACGAAGCAGCACAACACTGGCATTGTGGGTGCATTTTGCAAACTGATAGAAAACAGTACCTTGCCACTCTCCTGCCTTTTGCATTCACATTAATATTGCAATAGAAGGAGTTTTGGGACGACTTTCTTTTCCTTGGTGCAAAACACTCTGCAAACCTTTGGGCAACCTCTAGAACCACGATAGGAGATGTTTTCTGTCCTGGCACAGTTTCTCCTTGCGAGACATAGTGGGAAAGCTTTTTCTAAGGTGTAGGTGACAAGAGGCGCTTAAAGGCCAAGAACGAAGCAGCACAACACTGGCATTGTGGGTGCAGTTTGCAAACTGATAGAAAACAGTACCTTACCACTCTCCTGCCTTTTGCATTCACATTAATATTGCAATAGAAGGAGTTTTGGACGACTTTCTTTTCCTTGGTGCAAAACACTCTGCAAACCTTTGTGCAACCTCTAGAACACGATGGGGAGATGTTTTCTGTCCTGGCACAGTTTCTCCTTGCGACATAGTGGGAAACATAGTGGGAAAGCTTTTTCTAAGGTGTAGGTGACAAGAGGCACAATGCTAAAGGCCAAGAACGAAGCAGCACAACACTGGCATTGTGGGTGCATTTTGCAAACTGATAGAAAACAGTACCTTACCACTCTCCTGCCTTTTGCATTCACATGAATATTGCAATAGAAGGAGTTTTGGACGACTTTCTTTTCCTTGGTGCAAAACACTCTGCAAACCTTTGTGCAACCTCTAGAACACGATAGGAGATGTTTTCTGTCCTGGCACAGTTTCTCCTTTCGAGACATAGTGGGAAAGCTTTTTCTAAGGTGTAGGTGACAAGAGACGCTAAAGCCAAGATACTGGAAAACTCCGATAAGCAGCGGTCCCGGCATTTTGGGTGCAGCTTGCAAACTCGATGGAAAACAGTAGCCGCCTTACCACTCTCCTGCCGGCATCTTTTCCCAAAGGCGAAAAACATGAAAACACAAACTGGCATTGTTTGTGCAGCTTTTGATAGAAACAGTACCTTTCCACTCTTTTGCCTTTTTGCATTCACATGAATATGCAAAAGGATTTTTTGACAATGTTCTTTTCTAGGTTGCAACCTCTAGCAAAACGATAGGAGATGTTTTCTGTCCTGGCACAGTTTCTCCTTGCGAGACATAGTGGGAAAGCTTTTTCTAAGGTTGTAGGTGACAAGAGAGGCTTAAAAGGCCAAGAACGAAGCAGCACAACACTGGCATTGTGGGTGCATTTTGCAAACTGATAGAAAACAGTACCTTACCACTCTCCTGCCTTTTGCATCTACATGAATATTGCAATAGAAGGAGTTTTGGATTTCTTTTCCTTGGTGCAAAACACTCTGCAAACCTTTGTGCAACCTCTAGAACACGATAGGAGATGTTTTCTGTCCTGGCACAGTTTCTCCTTGCGAGACATAGTGGGAAAGCTTTTTCTAAGGTGTAGGTGACAAAGAGGCGCTAAAAGGCCAAGAACGAAGCAGCACAACACTGGCATTGTGGGTGCAGTTTTGCAAACTGATAGAAAACAGTACCTTACCACTCTCCTGCCTTTTGCATTCACATGAATATTGCAATAGAAGGAGTTTTGGACTGACTTTCTTTTCCTTGGTGCAAAACACTCTGCAAACCTTTTGTGCAACCTCTAGAACACGATAGGAGATGTTTTCTGTCCTGGCACAGTTTCTCCTTGCGAGACATAGTGGGGAAAGCTTTTTTCTAAGGTGTAGGTGACAAAGGCGTTTAAAGGCAAAGCGGCAGCACAACACTGGCATTGTGGGTGGCATTTTGCAAACTGATAGGAAAACAGTACCTTACCACTCTCCTGCCTTTTGCATTCACATGAATATTGCAATAGAAGGAGTTTTGGACGACTTTCTTTTCCTTGGTGCAAAACACTCTGCAAACCTTTGTGCAACCTCTAGAACACGATAGGAGATGTTTTCTGTCCTGGCACAGTTTCTCCTTGCGAGACATAGTGGGAAAGCTTTTTGCTAAGGTGTAGGTGACAAGAGAGGCGCTAAAGGCCAAGAACGAAGCAGCACAACACTGGCATTGTGGGTGCAGTTT
The DNA here is from genome assembly GCF_901933205.1 of Camarhynchus parvulus. Classification (NCBI taxonomy): domain Eukaryota; kingdom Metazoa; phylum Chordata; class Aves; order Passeriformes; family Thraupidae; genus Camarhynchus; species Camarhynchus parvulus. The sequence continues at coordinate 14,114 of NW_022148527.1, read as the reverse complement.
GCAAACTGATAGAAAACAGTACCTTACCACTCTCCTGCCTTTTGCATTCACATGAATATTGCAATAGAAGGAGTTTTGGACGACTTTCTTTTCCTTGGTGCAAAACACTCTGCAAACCTTTGTGCAACCTCTAGAACACGATAGGAGATGTTTTCTGTCCTGGCACAGTTTCTCCTTGCGAGACATAGTGGGAAAGCTTTTTTCTAAGGTGTAGGTGACAAGAGGCGCTAAAGGCCAAGAACGAAGCAGCACAACACTGGCATTTTGGGTGCTTTTTGCAAACTGATGTAAAACAGTACCTTACCACTCTCCTGCCTTTTGCATTCACATGAAAATTGTAATAGAAGGAGTTTTGGACGACTTTCTTTTCCTTGGTGCAAAACACTCTGCAAACCTTTGTGCAAACCTCTAGAACACGATAGGAGATGTTTTCTGTCCTGGCACAGTTTCTCCTTGCAAGACATAGTGGAAAGCTTTTTCTAAGGTGTAGGTGACAAAAGAGGCTGCAAGGCCAAGAGCGAAGCAGCACAACACTGGCATTGTGGGTGCAGTTTGCAAACTGATGGAAAACAGTACCTTACCACTCTCCTGCCTTTTTGCATTCACATGAATATTGCAATAGAAGGTTTTTTTGGACGACTTTCTTTTCCTTGGTGCAAAACACTCTGCAAACCTTTGTGCAACCTCCTCTAGAACACGATAGGAGATGTTTTCTGTCCTGGCACAGTTTCTCCTTGCGGAGACATAGTGGGAAAAGCTTTTTTCTAAGGTGTAGGTGACAAAAGGCGCTAAAGGCCAAGAACGAAGCAGCACAACACTGGCATTGTGGGTGCAGTTTGCAAACTGATAGAAAACAGTACCTTACCACTCTCCTGCCTTTTGCATTCACATGAATATTGCAAAGAAGGAGTTTTGGATGACTTTCTTTTCCTTGGTGCAAAACACTCTGCAAACCTTTGTGCAACCTCTAGAACACGATAGGAGATGTTTTCTGTCCTGGCACAGTTTCTCCTTGCGAGACATAGTGGGAAAGCTTTTTCTAAGGTGTAGGTGACAAGAGGCGCTAAAGGCCAAGAACGAAGCAGCACAACACTGGCATTGTGGGTGCAGTTTGCAAACTGATAGAAAACAGTACCTTACCACTCTCCTGCCTTTTTGCATTCACATTAAATATTGCAATAGAAGGAGTTTTGGACGACTTTCTTTTCCTTGGTGCAAAACACTCTGCAAACCTTTGTGCAACCTCTAGAACACGATAGGAGATGTTTTCTGTCCTGGCACAGTTTTCTCCTTGAGACACATAGTGAAAGCTTTTTCTAAGGTGTAGGTGACAAAGAGGCGCTAAAGGCCAAGAACGAAGCAGCACAACACTGGCATTGTGGGTGCAGTTTGCAAACTGATAGAAAACAGTACCTTACCACTCTCCTGCCTTTTGCATTCACATGAATATTGAAATAGAAGGAGTTTTGGACGACTTTCTTTTCCTTGGTGCAAAACACTCTGCAAACCTTTGTGCAACCTCTAGAACACGATAGGAGATGTTTTCTGTCCTGGCACAGTTTCTCCTTGCGAGACATAGTGGGAAAGCTTTTTCTAAGGTGTAGGTGACAAGAGGCGCTAAAAAGGCCAAAACGAAGCAGCACAACACTGGCATTGTGGGTGCATTTTGCAAACTGATGGAAAACAGTACCTTACCACTCTCCTGCCTTTTGCATTCACATGAATATTTTAAAAGAAGGAGTTTTGGACGACTTTCTTTTCCTTGGTGCAAAACACTCTGCAAACCTTTGTGCAACCTCTAGAACACGATAGGAGATGTTTTCTGTCCTGGCACAGTTTCTCCTTTGCGAGACATAGTGGGAAAGCTTTTTCTAAGGTGTAGGTGACAAGAGAGGCTAAAGGCTAAAGGCAATGAACGAAGCAGCACAACACTGGCATTGTGTGTGCATTTTGCAAACTGATAGAAAACAGTACCTTACCACTCTCCTGCCTTTTGCATTCACATGAATATTGCAATAGAAGGAGTTTTGGACGACTTTCTTTTCCTTGGTGCAAAACACTCTGCAAACCTTTGTGCAACCTCTAGAACACGATAGGAGATGTTTTCTGTCCTGGCACAGTTTCTCCTTGCGAGACATAGTGGAAAGCTTTTTCTAAGGTGTAGGTGACAAGAGACGCTAAAGGCCATGAACGAAGCAGCACAACACTGGCATTGTGGGTGCATTTTGCAAACTGATGGAAAACAGTACCTTACCACTCTCCTGCCTTTTGCATTCACATGAATATTGCAAAAGAAGGAGTTTTGGACGACTTTCTTTTCCTTGGTGCAAAACACTCTGCAAACCTTTGTGCAACCTCTAGAAACACGATAGGAGATGTTTTCTGTCCTGGCACAGTTTCTCCTTGCGAGACATAGTGGGAAAGCTTTTTCTAAGGTGTAGGTGAAAAAGGACGCTAAAGGCCATGAGCGAAGCAGCACAACACTGGCATTGCATTGTGGGTGCATTTTGCAAACTGATAGAAAACAGTACCTTACCACTCTCCTGCCTTTTGCATTCACATGAATATTGCAAAAGAAGGAGTTTTGGACGACTTTCTTTTCCTTGGTGCAAAACACTCTGCAAACCTTTGTGCAACCTCTAGAACACGATAGGAGATGTTTTCTGTCCTGGCACAGTTTCTCCTTGCGAAGACATAGTGGGAAAGCTTTTTTTCTAAGGTGTAGGTGACAAGAGACGCTAAAAAGGCCAAGAACGAAGCAGCACAACACTGGCATTGTGGGTGCAGTTTGCAAACTGATAGAAAACAGTACCTTACCACTCTCCTGCCTTTTGCATTCACATGAATATTGCAATAGAAGGAGTTTTGGACGACTTTCTTTTCCTTGGTGCAAAACACTCTGCAAACCTTTGTGCAAAAGCTTTTTCTAAGGTGTAGGTGACAAGAGACGCTAAAGGCCAAGAACGAAGCAGCACAACACTGGCATTGTGGGTGCAGTTTGCAAACTGATAGAAAACAGTACCTTACCACTCTCCTGCCTTTTGCATTCACATGAATATTGAAAAAGAAGGAGTTTTGGACGACTTTCTTTTCCTTGGTGCAAAACACTCTGCAAACCTTTGTGCAACCTCTAGAACACGATAGGAGATGTTTTCTGTCCTGGCACAGTTTCTCCTTGCGAGACATAGTGGGAAAGCTTTTTCTAAGGTGTAGGTGACAAGAGGCGCTAAAGGCCAAGAACGAAGCAGCACAACACTGGCATTGTGGGTGCAGTTTGCAAACTGATAGAAAACAGTACCTTACCACTCTCCTGCCTTTTGCATTCACATGAATATTGCAATAGAAGGAGTTTTTGGACGACTTTCTTTTCCTTGGTGCAAAACACTCTGCAAACCTTTGTGCAACCTCTAGAACACGATAGGAGATGTTTTCTGTCCTGGCACAGTTTCTCCTTGCGAGACATAGTGGGAAAGCTTTTGCTAAGGTGTAGGTGACAAGAGACGCTAAAGGCCAAGAACGAAGCAGCACAACACTGGCATTGTGGGTGCAGTTTGCAAACTGATAGAAAACAGTACCTTACCACTCTCCTGCCTTTTGCATTCACATGAATATTGCAATAGAAGGATTTTTGGACAACTTTCTTATCCTTGGTGCAAAACACTCTGCAAACCTTTGTGTAACCTCTAGAACACGATAGGAGATGTTTTCTGTCCTGGCACAGTTTCTCCTTGCGAGACATAGTCGGAAAGCTTTTGCTAAGGTGTAGGTGACAAGAGACGCTAAAGACGAAGATACGGAGCTCTCAAAGCTAAGCGCGGTCCCGGGCGTCTTTCAGCAGAAGCCGTGCTCCGGAGCGCACGGCGAGAGGCACAATGCTCTTTGCGCGAAGAAGCCGCTTCTTCACCTCCGGGAGCCGGAGAGAGCGGTTTCTTCAGAAAGGCGAAGAACGATGGAGCACAACACTGGCATTGTGTGTGCAGCTTGCAAACTGGTAGAAAACAGTTCCTTTGCACTTTTTTGCCTTTTCGCTTCACATTAATATGGCAAGGGAAGGAGTTTTGGACAACTTTCTTCGGCTTCATGCAAAACACTCTGCAGACCTCCGTGCACCCTCTAGAAGACGATGGGAGATGTTTTCTGTCCTGGCACAGTTTCTCCTTGCGAGACATAGTGGGAAAGCTTTTTCCTAAGGTGTAGGTGACAAGAGACGCTAAAGGCCAAGAATGAAGCAGCACAACACTGGCATTGTGGGTGCAGTTTGCAAACTGATAGAAAACAGTACCTTACCACTCTCCTGCCTTTTGCATTCACATTAAAATTGTAATAGAAGGAGTTTTGGACGACTTTCTTTTCCTTGGTGCAAAACACTCTGCAAACCTTTGTGCAACCTCTAGAACACGATAGGAGATGTTTTCTGTCCTGGCACAGTTTCTCCTTGCAAGACATAGTGGGAAAGCTTTTTTTTCTAAGGTGTAGGTGACAAGAGACGCTAAAGGCCAAGAACGAAGCAGCACAACACTGGCATTGTGGGTGCAGTTTGCAAACTGATAGAAAACAGTACCTTACCACTCTCCTGCCTTTTGCATTCACATGAATATTGCAAAAGAAGGAGTTTTGGACGACTTTCTTTTCCTTGGTGCAAAACACTCTGCAAACCTTTGTGCAACCTCTAGAACACGATAGGAGATGTTTTCTGTCCTGGCACAGTTTCTCCTTGCGAGACATAGTGGGAAAGCTTTTCGTAAGGTGTAGGTGACAAGAGACGCTAAAGGCCAAGAACGAAGCAGCGCAACACTGACATTGTGGGTGCAATTTGCAAACTGATAGAAAACAGTACCTTACCACTCTCCTGCCTTTTACATTCACATTAAACTTGTTATAGAAGGAGTTTTGGACGACTTTCTTTTCCTTGGTGCAAAACACTCTGCAAACTTTTGGGCAACCTCTAGAACACGATAGGAGATGTTTTCTGTCCTGGCACAGTTTCTCCTTGCGAGACATAGTGGGAAAGCTTTTGCTAAGGTGTAGGTGACAAGAGACGCTAAAGGCCAAGAACGAAGCAGCACAACACTGGCTTTGTGGGTGCAGTTTGCAAACTGATAGAAAACAGTACCTTACCACTCTCCTGCCTTTTGCATTCACATGAATATTGCAATAGAAGGATTTTTGGACAACTTTCTTTTCCTTGGTGCAAAACACTCTGCAAACCTTTGTGCAACCTCTAGAACACGATAGGAGATGTTTTCTGTCCTGGCACAGTTTCTCCTTGCGAGACATAGTGGGAAAGCTTTTTCTAAGGTGTAGGTGACAAGAGACGCTAAAGGCCAAGAACGAAGCAGCACAACACTGGCATTGTGGGTGCAGTTTGCAAACTGATAGAAAACAGTACCTTACCACTCTCCTGTCTTTTGCATTCACATGAATATTGCAATAGAAGGATTTTTGGACGACGTTCTATTCCTAGGTGCAAAACACTCTGCAAACCTTTGTGTAACCTCTAGAACACGATAGGAGATGTTTTCTGTCCTGGCACAGTTTCTCCTTGCGAGACATAGTGGGAAAGCTTTTGCTAAGGTGTAGGTGACAAGAGACGCTAAAGACGAAGATACGGAGCTCTCAAAGCTAGAAAGCGCCCGGTCCCCGGCGTCTTTCGGCAGAAGAAGCCGTGCTCGGGCGCCGACGGGCGAGAGGCACAAACTCTTTTTGGCGCGAAGAAGCCGCTTCTTCACCTCCGGGAGCCGGAGAGAGCGGTTTCTTCAGAAAGGCGAAGAACGATGGAGCACAACACTGGCATTGTGTGTGCAGCTTGCAAACTGGTAGAAAACAGTTCCTTTGCACTTTTTGCCTTTTGCATTCACATTAATATGGCAAAGGGAAGGAGTTTTGGACAACTTTCTTTTCTTCATGCAAAACACTCTGCAAACCTCTGTGCACCCTCTAGAAGACGATGGGAGATGTTTTCTGTCCTGGCACAGTTTCTCCTTGCGCGACATAGTGGGAAAGCTTTTCCTAAGGTGTAGGTGACAAGAGACGCTAAAGGCCAAGAATGAAGCAGCACAACACTGGCATTGTGGGTGCAGTTTGCAAACTGATAGAAAACAGTACCTTACCACTCTCCTGCCTTTTGCATTCACATGAATATTGCAATAGAAGGAGTTTTGGACGACTTTCTTTTCCTTGGTGCAAAACACTCTGCAAACCTTTGTGCAACCTCTAGAACACGATAGGAGATGTTTTCTGTCCTGGCACAGTTTCTCCTTGCGAGACATAGTGGGAAAGCTTTTTCTAAGGTGTAGGTGACAAGAGACGCTAAAGGCCAAGAACGAAGCAGCACAACACTGGCATTGTGGGTGCAGTTTGCAAACTGATAGAAAACAGTACCTTACCACTCTCCTGCCTTTTGCATTCACATGAATATTGCAAAAGAAGGAGTTTTGGACGACTTTCTTTTCCTTGGTGCAAAACACTCTGCAAACCTTTGTGCAACCTCTAGAACACGATAGGAGATGTTTTCTGTCCTGGCACAGTTTCTCCTTGCGAGACATAGTGGGAAAGCTTTTTCTAAGGTGTAGGTGACAAGAGACGCTAAAGGCCGCCGAACGAAGCAGCACAACACTGGCATTGTGGGTGCAGTTTGCAAACTGATAGAAAACAGTACCTTACCAGTACCTTACCACTCTCCTGCCTTTTGCATTCACATGAATATTGAAAAAGAAGGAGTTTTGGACGACTTTCTTTTCCTTGGTGCAAAACACTCTGCAAACTTTTTGTGCAACCTCTAGAACACGATAGGAGATGTTTTCTGTCCTGGCACAGTTTCTCCTTGCGAGACATAGTGGGAAAGCTTTTTCTAAGGTGTAGGTGACAAGAGACGCTAAAAGGCCAAGAAGAAGCAGCACAACACTGGCATTGTGGGTGCAGTTTGCAAACTGATAGAAAACAGTACCTTACCACTCTCCTGCCTTTTGCATTCACATGAATATTGCAATAGAAGGAGTTTTGGACGACTTTTTCTTTTCCTTGGTGCAAAACACTCTGCAAACTTTTGTGCAACCTCTAGAACACGATAGGAGATGTTTTCTGTCCTGGCACAGTTTCTCCTTGCGAGACATAGTGGGAAAGCTTTTTTGCTAAGGTGTAGGTGACAAGAGACGCTAAAGGCCAAGAACGAAGCAGCACAACACTGGCATTGTGGGTGCAGTTTGCAAACTGATAGAAAACAGTACCTTACCACTCTCCTGCCTTTTGCATTCACATGAATATTGCAATAGAAGGATTTTTGGACGACTTTCTTTTCCTTGGTGCAAAACACTCTGCAAACCTTTGTGCAACCTCTAGAACACGATAGGAGATGTTTTCTGTCCTGGCACAGTTTCTCCTTGCGAGACATAGTGGGAAAGCTTTTGCTAAGGTGTAGGTGACAAGAGACGCTAAAAAGAAGCGAAGATACGGAGCTCTCAAAGCTAGAAAAAGCGCCCGGTCCCGGCGTCTTTTCGGCAGAAGCCGTGCTCCGGAGCGCACGGCGAGAGGCACTCTGCAATGCTAGAACACGATAGGAGATGCGAAGAAGCCGCTTCTTCACCTCCGGGAGCCGGAGAGAGCGGTTTCTTTCAGAAAGGCGAAGAACGATGGAGCACAACACTGGCATTGTGTGTGCAGCTTGCAAACTGGTAGAAAACAGTTCCTTTGCACTTTTTTGCCTTTTTGCATTCACATTAATATGGCAAGGGAAGGAGTTTTGGACAACTTTCTTTTCGGCTTCATGCAAAACACTCTGCAAACTTTGTGCAACCTCTAGAACACGATGGGAGATGTTTTCTGTCCTGGCACAGTTTCTCCTTGCGAGACATAGTGGGAAAGCTTTTTTCTAAGGTGTAGGTGACAAGAGACGCTAAAGGCCAAGAATGAAGCAGCACAACACTGGCATTGTGGGTGCAGTTTGCAAACTGATAGAAAACAGTACCTTACCACTCTCCTGCCTTTTGCATTCACAAAAATTGCAATAGAAGGAGTTTTGGACGACTTTCTTTTCCTTGGTGCAAAACACTCTGCAAACCTTTGTGCAACCTCTAGAACATGATAGGAGATGTTTTCTGTCCTGGCACAGTTTCTCCTTGCAAGACATAGTGGGAAAGCTTTTTCTAAGGTGTAGGTGACAAGAGACGCTAAAGGCCAAGAACGAAGCAGCACAACACTGGCATTGTGGGTGCAGTTTGCAAACTGATAGAAAAAACAGTACCTTACCACTCTCCTGCCTTTTGCATTCACATGAATATTGCAAAAGAAGGAGTTTTGGACGACTTTCTTTTCCTTGGTGCAAAACACTCTGCAAACCTTTGTGCAACCTCTAGAACACGATAGGAGATGTTTTCTGTCCTGGCACAGTTTCTCCTTGCGAGACATAGTGGGAAAGCTTTTCGTAAGGTGTAGGTGACAAGAGTCGCTAAAGGCCAAGAACGAAGCAGCGCAACACTGACATTGTGGGTGCAATTTGCAAACTGATAGAAAACAGTACCTTACCACTCTCCTGCCTTTTGCATTCACATGAATATTGCAATAGAAGGAGTTTTGGACGACTTTCTTTTCCTTGGTGCAAAACACTCTGCAAACCTTTGTGCAACCTCTAGAACACGATAGGAGATGTTTTCTGTCCTGGCACAGTTTCTCCTTGCGAGACATAGTGGGAAAGCTTTTTTTTTCTAAGGTGTAGGTGACAAGAGACGCTTAAAGGCCAAGAACGAAGCAGCACAACACTGGCATTGTGGGTGCAGTTTGCAAACTGATAGAAAACAGTACCTTACCACTCTCCTGCCTTTTGCATTCACATGAAATATTGCAATAGAAGGAGTTTTGGACGACTTTCTTTTCCTTGGTGCAAAACACTCTGCAAACTTTTTGTGCAACCTCTAGAACACGATAGGAGATGTTTTCTGTCCTGGCACAGTTTCTCCTTGCGAGACATAGTGGGAAAGCTTTTTCTAAGGTGTAGGTGACAAGAGACGCTAAAGGCCAAGAACGAAGCAGCACAACACTGGCATTGTGGGTGCAGTTTGCAAACTGATAGAAAACAGTACCTTACCACTCTCCTGCCTTTTGCATTCACATGAAAATTGCAATAGAAGGAGTTTTGGACGACTTTCTTTTCCTTGGTGCAAAACACTCTGCAAACCTTTTGTGCAACCTCTAGAACACGATAGGAGATGTTTTCTGTCCTGGCACAGTTTCTCCTGAGACATAGTGGGAAAGCGGCTAAGGTGTCTTCCCTAAAGGCCAAGAACGAAGCAGCACAACACTGGCATTGTGGGTGCAGTTTGCAAACTGATAGAAAACAGTACCTTACCACTCTCCTGCCTTTTGCATTCACATGAATATTGCAATAGAAGGAGTTTTGGATGACTTTCTTTTTTCCTTGGTGCAAAACACTCTGCAAACCTTTGTGCAACCTCTAGAACACGATAGGAGAGATGTTTTCTGTCCTGGCACAGTTTCTCCTTGCGAGACATAGTGGGAAAGCTTTTTCTAAGGTGTAGGTGACAAGAGGCGCTAAAGGCCAAGAACGAAGCAGCACAACACTGGCATTGTGGGTGCAGTTTGCAAACTGATAGAAAACAGTACCTTACCACTCTCCTGCCTTTTGCATTCACATGAATATTGCAATAGAAGGAGTTTTGGACGACTTTCTTTTCCTTGGTGCAAAACACTCTGCAAACCTTTGTGCAACCTCTAGAACACGATAGGAGATGTTTTCTGTCCTGGCGAGACAGTTTTTCTAAGGTGTAGGTGACAAGAGACATAGTGGGAAAGCTGGTTTTCTAAGGTGTAGGTGACAAGAGGCGCTAAAGGCCAAGACTGAAGCAGCACAACACTGGCATTGTGGGTGCAGCTTGCAAACTGATAGAAAACAGTACCTTACCACTCTCCTGCCTTTTGCATTCACATGAATATTGCAATAGAAGGATTTTTGGACGACGTTCTATTCCTAGGTGCAAAACACTCTGCAAACCTTTGTGCAACCTCTAGAACACGATAGGAGATGTTTTCTGTCCTGGCACAGTTTCTCCTTGCGAGACATAGTGGGAAAGCTTTTGCTAAGGTGTAGGTGACAAGAGACGCTAAAGGCCAAAACAGAAGCAGCACAACACTGGCATTGTGGGTGCAGTTTGCAAACTGATAGAAAACAGTACCTTACCACTCTCCTGCCTTTTGCATTCACATGAATATTGCAATAGAAGGAGTTTTGGATGACTTTCTTTTCCTTGGTGCAAAACACTCTGCAAACCTTTGTGCAACCTCTAGAACACGATAGGAGATGTTTTCTGTCCTGGCACAGTTTCTCCTTGCGAGACATAGTGGGAAAGCTTTTTTCTAAGGTGTAGGTGACAAGAGACGCTAAAGGCCAAGAACGAAGCAGCACAACACTGGCATTGTGGGTGCAGTTTGCAAACTGATAGAAAACAGTACCTTACCACTCTCCTGCCTTTTGCATTCACATGAATATTGCAATAGAAGGAGTTTTGGACAACTTTCTTTTCCTTGGTGCAAAACACTCTGCAAACCTCCGTGCACCCTCTAGAAGACGATGGGAGATGTTTTCTGTCCTGGCACAGTTTCTCCTTGCGAGACATAGTGGGAAAGCTTTTCCTAAGGTGTAGGTGACAAGAGACGCTAAAGGCCAAGAACGAAGCAGCAGAACAACACTGGCATTGTGGGTGCAGTTTGCAAACTGATAGAAAACAGTACCTTACCACTCTCCTGTTTTTGCATTCACATGAATATTGCAATAGAAGGAGTTTTGGGACGACTTTCTTTTCCTTGGTGCAAAACACTCTGCAAACCTTTGTGCAACCTCTAGAACACGATAGGAGATGTTTTCTGTCCTGGCACAGTTTCTCCTTGCGAGACATAGTGGGAAAGCTTTTTCTAAGGTGTAGGTGACAAGAGGCGCTAAAGGCCAAGAACGAAAGCAGCACAACACTGGCATTGTGGGTGCAGTTTGCAAACTGATAGAAAACAGTACCTTACCACTCTCCTGCCTTTTGCATTCACATGAATATTGCAATAGAAGGAGTTTTGGACAACTTTCTTTTCCTTGGTGCAAAACACTCTGCAAACCTTTGTGCAACCTCTAGAACACGATAGGAGATGTTTTCTGTCCTGGCACAGTTTCTCCTTGCGAGACATAGTGGGAAAGCTTTTTTTCTAAGGTGTAGGTGACAAGAGACGCTAAAGGCCAAGAACGAAGCAGCACAACACTGGCATTGTGGGTGCAGTTTGCAAACTGATAGAAAACAGTACCTTACCACTCTCCTGCCTTTTGCATTCACATGAATATTGCAAAAGAAGGAGTTTTGGACGACTTTCTTTTCCTTGGTGCAAAACACTCTGCAAACCTTTGTGCAACCTCTAGAACACGATAGGAGATGTTTTCTGTCCTGGCACAGTTTCTCCTTGCGAGACATAGTGGGAAAGCTTTTTCTAAGGTGTAGGTGACAAGAGACGCTAAAGGCCAAGAACGAAGCAGCACAACACTGGCATTGTGGGTGCAGTTTGCAAACTGATAGAAAACAGTACCTTACCACTCTCCTGCCTTTTGCATTCACATGAATATTGCAATAGAAGGAGTTTTGGACGACTTTCTTTTCCTTGGTGCAAAACACTCTGCAAACCTTTGTGCAACCTCTAGAACACGATAGGAGATGTTTTCTGTCCTGGCACAGTTTCTCCTTGCGAGACATAGTGGGAAAGCTTTTTCTAAGGTGTAGGTGACAAGAGACGCTAAAGGCCAAGAACGAAAGCAGCACAACACTGGCATTGTGGGTGCAGTTTGCAAACTGATAGAAAACAGTACCTTACCACTCTCCTGCCTTTTGCATTCACATGAATATTGCAATAGAAGGATTTTTTGGACGACTTTCTTTTCCTTGGTGCAAAACACTCTGCAAACCTTTGTGCAACCTCTAGAACACGATAGGAGATGTTTTCTGTCCTGGCACAGTTTCTCCTTGCGAGACATAGTGGGAAAGCTTTTTGCTAAGGTGTAGGTGACAAGAGGCGCTAAAGACGAAGATACGGAGCTCTGCAAAGCTAAGCGCCCGGTCCCGGGCGTCTTTTCGGCAGAAGCCGTGCTCCGGGCGCACGGCGGTGCAAAGGCACAATCCTCTTTTTGCAGAAGAATGTTGAAATTTCACAAGGGGAGCCGGAGAGAGCGTTTTCTTCAGAAAGGTGCAAAAAACGATGCAGCACAACACTGGCATTGTGTGTGCAGCTTGCAAACTGATAGAAAACAGTTCCTTTGCACTCTCCTGCCTTTTGCATTCACATGAATATTGCAAGGGAAGGAGTTTTGGACGACTTTCTTTTCCTTCATGCAAAACACTCTGCAAACCTCCGTGCACCCTCTAGAACACGATGGGAGATGTTTTCTGTCCTGGCACAGTTTCTCCTTGCGAGACATAGTGGGAAAGCTTTTTCTAAGGTGTAGGTGACAAGAGGCGCTAAAGGCCAAGAATGAAGCAGCACAACACTGGCATTGTGGGTGCAGTTTGCAAACTGATAGAAAACAGTACCTTACCACTCTCCTGCCTTTTGCATTCACATGAAAATTGTAATAGAAGGAGTTTTGGACGACTTTCTTTTCCTTGGTGCAAAACACTCTGCAAACCTTTGTGCAACCTCTAGAACACGATAGGAGATGTTTTCTGTCCTGGCACAGTTTCTCCTTGCAAGACATAGTGGGAAAGCTTTTTCTAAGGTGTAGGTGACAAGAGACGCTAAAGGCCAAGAACGAAGTAGCACAACACTGGCATTGTGGGTGCAGTTTGCAAACTGATAGAAAACAGTACCTTACCACTCTCCTGCCTTTTGCATTCACATGAATATTGCAATAGAAGGAGTTTTGGACGACTTTCTTTTCCTTGGTGCAAAACACTCTGCAAACCTTTGTGCAACCTCTAGAACACGATAGGAGATGTTTTCTGTCCTGGCACAGTTTCTCCTTGCGAGACATAGTGGGAAAGCTTTTTCTAAGGTGTAGGTGACAAGAGACGCTAAAGGCCAAGAACGAAGCAGCACAACACTGGCATTGTGGGTGCAATTTGCAAACTGATAGAAAACAGTACCTTACCACTCTCCTGCCTTTTGCATTCACATGAAAATTGCAATAGAAGGAGTTTTGGACGACTTTCTTTTCCTTGGTGCAAAACACTCTGCAAACCTTTGTGCAACCTCTAGAACACGATAGGAGATGTTTTCTGTCCTGGCACAGTTTCTCCTTGCGAGACATAGTGGGAAAGCTTTTTTTTCTAAGGTGTAGGTGACAAGAGACGCTAAAGGCCAAGAACGAAGCAGCACAACACTGGCATTGTGGCTGCAGTTTGCAAACTGATAGCAACAGTACCTTACCACTCTCCTTCATTTTGCATTCACATGAATATTGCAAAAGAAGGAGTTCTGGACGACTTTCTTTTCCTTGGTGCAAAACACTCTGCAAACCTTTGTGCAACCTCTAGAACACGATAGGAGATGTTTTCTGTCCTGGCACAGTTTCTCCTTGCGAGACATAGTGGGAAAGCTTTTTGCTAAGGTGTAGGTGACAAGAGACGCTAAAGACGAAGACAACACGGAGCTCTCAAAGCTAAGCGCCCGGTCCCGGCGTCTTTTCGGCAGAAGCCGCGCTCCGGAGCGCACGGCGAGCGGCACAATGCTCTTTGCAAGAAGAAGCCGCTTCTTCGCCTCCAATAGCCGGAGAGAGTGGCATCTTTCCAAAGGCGAAGAACGAAGCGGCACAACACTGGCATTGTGTGTGCAGCTTGCAAACTGATAGAAAACAGTACCTTACCACTCTCCTGCCTTTTGCATTCACATGAATATTGCAATAGAAGGAGTTTTGGACGACTTTCTTTTCCTTGGTGCAAAACACTCTGCAAACATTTGTGCAACCTCTAGAACATGATAGGAGATGTTTTCTGTCCTGGCACAGTTTCTCCTTGCGAGACATAGTGGGAAAGCTTTTTCTAAGGTGTAGGTGACAAGAGACGCTTAAGGCCAAATACGAAGCAGCACAACACTGGCATTGTGGGTGCAGTTTGCAAACTGATAGAAAACAGTGCCTTACC
>NW_022148526.1:0-18777 GCF_901933205.1 Camarhynchus parvulus | reverse complement strand
CAAACCTGCCCAACTCTGCCCCCAAAACCTGTCCTGTACCTGCCCCATAACCTGCCCTATACCTGCCCCAAACCTGCCCCCTAACCTACCCCATAACTCCGTTCCAAACCTGCCCCATAACCTGCCCCAAACCTGCCCCATACCCTGCCCCATAACCTGCCCCAAACCTGCCCCACACTTGCCCCAAACTTGACTCAAACTGCCCCAAAACCTGCCCCATAACCTGCCCCAAACTTGACTCAAACTGCCCCATAACCTGCTCCACACCTTCCCCAAATCTGCCCCATAACCTGCCCCACACCTGCCCCAGGTGCTGTTTGCCACCGAGACCTTCGCCATGGGGGTGAACATGCCGGCACGGACCGTGGTCTTCGACTCCATCCGCAAACACGACGGGAACAGCTTCCGTGACCTCCTGCCAGGTGTGGGGGCAGCTTTTTGGGGGCTCGGTGCCGTGTCCTTCGTGGGTGGAAAAGGGGTGAAAAATGTGAAGGGAAAAGGGTGGGAAAGTTGAGAGAAAAAACAGGGAAAATGGCGGCAACGGGGTGGAAAAGGGGTGAAAAATGTGAAGGGAAAAAGGTGGGAAATTTGAGAGAAAAAACAGGGAAAATGGCGGCAACGGGGTGGAAAAGGGGTGAAAAATGTGAAGGGAAAAGGGTGGGAAAGTTGGGGGAAAATGGGATTGAGAGAAGGTGGAAATAAGGGAGAAGAAACTGAGGGAGAAGAAGGGAAACAGAGTTTTAATTGTGGGGGAAAAGGAGTGGGAAATGTGAGGGGAAAAGGGTAGGAAAATGTGAGGGGAAAATGACGAGAAATGTGAGGTGAAAATTATGAGGAATGTGAGTGGAGAATGGAGAGAAACGTGAGGGGGGAAAAGTGACGAGAAATGTGAGAGGAAAAATAGCAGGAAATGTGAGGGGAAAAGAGCAGGAAATATGAGGGGAAAATGTGCGGGACGTGGTCCAGGGGAAAGGGCGGGAGAAACGCGTGAGAGGGGAAAATGGCGGAAAATGTGAGGGGAAAAGAGCGGGAAAACGTGAGGGGAAAAATGGTGGGAAAACATGAGGGGAAGGAGGAAACGTGAGGTGGGGAAAGGGCGGAAAACGCGGGTGTAAGCGTGGCAGGAAAACGTGGAGGGGAAAAGGCGGGCAAAAAACGTGGAGGGGGAAGGGGCGCGGGTGGAAAACGTGGGGGGAAAGGGAAAAGGGGGAAAAATGCGGGGGGAAAGGGGGGGCAGAAAAACGTGAGGGGAAAAGGGGCGGGAAAACGTGGAGGGGAAGCTGGTGGGAAAACATGAGGGAAAAGGCGAAGAAAATGTTAGGCGCAAAGGCGGGAGAAAACATGAGGGGAGAGGGGCAGGAAAACGTGAGGGGAAAAGGCGGGAAAACGTGAGGGGAAAGTGCGGGTGGAAAACGGGGGAGGTGCTAAGGGCGGAAAACGTGGAGGAAAAATGGCGGTAAAACACAAGGGTAAAAACCAGTGGTGTTAAGAGGTGTAAATCCAGAAAATCACTATTTGCTTGCCCACCTTTTGCGCTTTAAGCGTCCCCAGGCGTTAGTACACTTTCTCAGATAAAATGGCGCCGGGCGAAGGCTGGCTGCTTTGCCGGGGCCGCACCGGGCCATCATCCTTCTGTAAGGCCCTGTGCCCGAGCTGTCCGACCTGCACCGGCATGATGCTGGTGAGTGCCTGGCACGCCGCTGCCGTGGTTCCTCAACCGCTGTCACCGGGCCGTCGTGTCAGAGTCGCCGTGTCACCCATCGTTCACCGCCATCGCCCCGCCGCGTCCTCGCCACAAGCAGGGCCGCTTCGCCGCTGCAGTCAGCAGCCCCGGGGGGCTTTTCGTCGCACTTCATGATCCTGCTGCTGCTGCGCTGCCGCCGCCTTCCCGCTTCCCCTACGCACTAACGCGCCGCAGGCTTCTCGTTGAAGTTCCTCGTTGCGCGACGCCACCGTGGCACTGGGGCTTTTGTGGGGCGCTGGGATGGACTGGGATGGACTGGGCGGGACTGGGGGGACTGGGAGTGTCCCAGTATGCATCGGGGGGCACTGATGCACTGGGGCACTTGGGGGGCACTGGGATGGACTGGGGGGGGACTCAAGTGGGACTGGGGACTGGGGCACTGGGATGGACTGGGGGCACCCGAGATGCACTGGGATGGACTGGGGGGCACTGAGACACTGGGAGCCAGTATGGATTGGGGGGGGCACTGGGATGGATTGGGGGGGGGGGCAAGCACTGGGATGCACTGAATGCACTGGGGGGCACTGGAATGCCCGGGGGGCACTGGGATGGATTGGGGGCACTGGAATGCACTGGGAGCCCCAGTATGGATTGGGGGGCACCGGGATGCACTGGGGGGCACTGATGGATTGCGGGCACTGGGGTGCGACTGGGAAGCCCCAGCGGGATTGTGCACTGGGATGCACTGGGGGCACTGGGATGGATTATGGGCACTGGGGGGCACTGGGATGCACTGGGGAGTTTCCCAGTATGGATTGGGGGCACTGGGATGCACAAAACCTGGGCCCCAGGGGCACTGGCATGAACCTGCCCAAATCTGCCCGGGGGGAACCTGTTGACCTGCCCCACACCTGCCCAAAACCTGCTCCAAAACCTGCCCAAATCTGCCCCAATCCTGCCCAAATCTGCCCCAAACCTGCCCCAAGAACCTTCCCCAAACCTGTACAAATCTGCCCCAAAGTTGGCTCAAACCTGCCCCCAAACCTGCCCAAATCTGCCCCAAAAACCTTCCCCAAACCTGCCCAAATCTGCCCCAAACCTGCCCCAAAAACCTTCCCCAAATCTGCCTCAAAAACCTGCCCTGTACCTGCCCCACACCTGCCCAAAAACCTGCCCCAATCCTGCCTAAATCTGCCCCAAAAACCTTCCCCCAAATCTGCCCCCATCCTGCCCAATCTGCCCCAAACCTGCCCCAAACCTTCCCCAAACCTGCCCCAAAGTTGGCTCAAACCTGCCCCAAACCTGCCCAAATCTGCCCCCAAAACCTGTCCTGTACCTGCCCCATAACCTGCCCTATACCTGCCCCAAACCTGCCCCATAACCTACCCCATAACCTGCCCCAAACCTGCCCCATAACCTGCCCCAAACCTGCCCCATACCCTGCCCCATAACCTGCCCCAAACCTGCCCCACACTTGCCCCAAACTTGACTCAAACTGCCCCATAACCTGCCCCCTAACCTTCCCCAAACTTGACCATCTTTTGCCTCTCCCCTTCCTATCTGCCCCCATAACCTGCCCCAGGTCCTGTTTGCCCAACCCGCCCAGGCTTTTGCTTACCTTCCGCCATGGGGGTGAACATGCCGGCACGGACCGTGGTCTTCGACTCCATCCGCAAACACGACGGGAACAGCTTCCGTGACCTCCTGCCAGGTGTGGGGGCAGCTTTTTGGGGGCTCGGTGCCGTGTCCTTCGTGGGTGGAAAAGGGGTGAAAAATGTGAAGGGAAAAGGGTGGGAAAGTTGAGAGAAAAAACAGGGAAAATGGCGGCAACGGGGTGGAAAAGGGGTGAAAAATGTGAAGGGAAAAGGGTGGGAAATTTGAGAGAAAAAACAGGGAAAATGGCGGCAACGGGGTGGAAAAGGGGTGAAAAATGTGAAGGAAAAGTGTGGGAAAAGTTGGGGAAAATGGATTGAGAGAAGGTGGAAATAAGGGAGAAGAAACTGAGGGAGAAGAAGGAAACAGAGTTTAATTGTGGGGGAAAAGGAGTGGGAAATGTGAGGGGAAAAGGGTAGGAAAATGTGAGGGGAAAATGACGAGAAATGTGAGGTGAAAATTATGAGGAATGTGAGTGGAGAATGGAGAGAAACGTGAGGGGGAAAAGTGACGAGAAATGTGAGAGGAAAAATAGCAGGAAATGTGAGGGGAAAGAGCAGGAAATATGAGGGAAAATGGCGGAAACGCGGAGGGGAAAGCGGGGGAAAAACGTGAGGGGAAAATGGCGGGAAAATGTGAGGGGAAAAGAGCGGGAAAACGTGAGGGGAAAATGGTGGGAAAACATGAGGGAAAAGAAAAAAAAGCGGGGTGGAAAAGAGCGGGAAAAGCCTGAGGGGGAAAGGGCAGGAAAACGTGAGGGGAAAAAGAGCGAACGTGACGGGGAAAGAAAGGGGGAAAAGCGTGGGGGGAAAAAGCGGGGAAAACATGAGGGGGAAAGGGCAGGAAAACGTGAGGGGAAAAGGGCGGGAAAACGTGAGGGGAAAATGGTGGGAAAACATGAGGGGAAAAGGCGGGAAAATGTGAGGGGAAAAGGGCGGGAAAACATGAGGGGAAAAGGGCAGGAAAACGTGAGGGAAAAGGCGGGAAAACGTGAGGGGGAAAGGGCGGGAAAACGTGAGGGGAAAAGGGCGGGAAAACGTGAGGGGGAAATGGCGGCAAACACAAGGGTAAAACCAGTGGTGTTTATGAGGAGAAAACGAGAAAATCACTGGGCTGTTTCTCACCTTTGCGCCTTTGCGTCCCCAGGCGAGTACACTCAGATGTCAGGGGGCGCGCCGCGGGCTGGACGCCACGGGCACCGTCATCATCCTCTGCAAGGGCCCGGTGCCCGAGCTGTCCGACCTGCACCGCATGATGCTGGTGAGTGCCTGGCACGTCGCTGCCGTGTCCCCAACCGCGTGTCACCGCCGTGTCGCTGCCGTGTCGCTGCCGTGTCACCCACCGCGTGTCACCGCCAAGTCACCGCCGTGTCCCCGCGCAGGGCCGCCCGTCGCCGCTGCAGTCGCGGTTCCGCCTGACGTACCCCATGATCCTGCTGCTGCTGCGCGCGCCCGCCCTGCGCCCCCACGACCTCATGCGCCGCAGCTTCGCCGAGTTCCCGCTGCGCCGCGACGCCACCGTGGGCACTGGGGGGCGCTGGGGGCGCTGGGATGGACTGGGATGGACTGGGCGGGACTGGGGGGGACTGGGAGTGTCCCAGTATGCATCGGGGGGCACTGGGATGCACTGGGGGGCACTGGGGGGCACTGGGATGGACTGGGGGGGACTGGGCGGGACTGGGGGGGACTGGGGGGCACTGGGATGGACTGGGGGGCACTGAGATGCACTGGGATGGACTGGGGGGCACTGAGATGCACTGGGAGCGCCCCAGTATGGATTGGGGGGCACTGGGATGGATTGGGGGGCACTGGGATGCACTGGAATGCACTGGGGGGCACTGGAATGCACTGGGGGGCACTGGGATGGATTGGGGGGCACTGGAATGCACTGGGAGCCCGGATATGGATTGGGGGCACTGGGATGCACTGGGGGGCACTGGGATGGATTGCGGGGCACTGGGGGGCACTGGGAGCGCCCCAGTATGGATTGGGGGGCACTGGGATGCACTGGGGGGCACTGGGATGGATTGCGGGGCACTGGGGGGCACTGGGATGCACTGGGAGCGCCCCAGTATGGATTGGGGGGCACTGGGATGCACTGGGGGGCACTGGGGGGCACTGGGATGGATTGCGGGGCACTGGGGGCACTGGGATGCACTGGGAGCGCCCCAGTATGCATGGGGGGCCATGGGGACACTGGGATTGCCCCCCAAGTGTCCCCCCCGTGTTGTCCCCCCCCAGGCGCAGGCCCGGCGCGTGGCCGCCCTCAGGGAGGCGCTGGCGGCGCTCGGGGACCCCGAGGGGACGCCCGGGGGGGACGCGGGGGACATGGGGGACCTGCCCCAGTACCACCGGGCCGTGGTGGCGCTGCGCGCCGCCCCGCCACGTGCTGCAGGTGCGCCGGGGGACACGGGACATTGGGGACACTGGGGGGGACATTGGGGACATTGGGGATATTGGGGACACTGGGGACATTGGGGATATTGGGGGCATTGGGGGGGACATTGGGGACACTGGGGGGGACATTGGGGACATTGGGGATATTGGGGACACTGGGGACATTGGGGATATTGGGGGCATTGGGGACATTGGGGGACACTGGGGACATTGGGGGCATTGGGGACACTGGGGACATTGGGGACATTGGGGACATTGGGGACATTGGGGGGACATTGGGGGGACATTGGGGACACTGGGGACATTGGGGGGACATTGGGGACATTGGGGACACTGGGGGGACATTGGGGACACTGGGGATATTGGGGACATTGGGGACATTGGGGGGACATTGGGGGGGACATTGGGGGGGACATTGGGGACACTGGGGACATTGGGGGGACATTGGGGACACTGGGGACATTGGGGACACTGGGGACACTGGGGGGACATTGGGGACGTTGGGGGGCACATTTGGGGGTCTGGGGACATTTGGGGCACATGTGGGGGGTCCTGGGGACACTGGGGGTTGTCACCATGCAGGGGTCCCTGGGGGGGTCCTGACGGGGTCTGGGCTCCGCAGCGGTGCCTGGCCCAGCCGGGGGGGCAGCGGGTGCTGAGCCCGGGCCGGGTGGTGGTGGTGAGCACGGCGAGACACTGCAACGCGCTGGGGCTGGTGCTGCAGGTACCCGAAAATATCCCAAAAACATCCCAAAAATATCCCTAAAACACCCCAAAAATATCCCAAAATAACCCCGAGACACCGCAACGCGCTGGGGCTGGTGCTGCAGGTACCCGAAAATATCCCAAAAACACCCCAAAAATATCCCAAAAATATCCCAAAATAACTCTGAGACACCGCAACGCGCTGGGGCTGGTGCTGCAGGTACCCGAAAATATCCCAAAAATATCCCAAATACACCCTAAAAACCCAAAACACCGCAACGCACTGGGGCTGGTGCTGCAGGTACCCAAAACACCCCAAAAACACCCCAAAAATACCCCAAAAATATCCCAAAAACACCCCAAAAATACCCCAAAAACACCCCAAAAATATCCCTAAAATATCCCAAAAATAACCTAAAATCCCAAAACAACCCCGAGCGCGCCTTACGCCCGCTGGGGCTGGTGCTGCAGGTACCTAAACCCCCCAAAAATATCCCAAAATAGCCCGAAATCCCCCAGAACCTCCCAAACACCCCATAACCCCCAAAACTCCCCCCAAGCACCCCCAAACACCCCATAAACCCCCCCAAAACCCCCCAAAGCCCCCAAATTCCCCCCAAATTCCCCCCCAAGCCCCCCAAAACCCCCCCGATTCCCCCCAAACACCCCATAAACCCCTCAAACCCCCTCAAACTCCCCCCAAACACCCCATAAACCTCCCAAATTCCCCCCAAACCCCCCCAAACCCCCCCAAACCCCCCCCTTACCCCCCTGCCGGCCCAGGTGAGCTCGGGGCCCTCGGGCCGCACCTTCACGGCGCTGGTGCTGAGCGAGCCCCCGAGGCGGGGCGCCCCGGAGCCCCCGGCCGCCGGACCCCGAGGAGCTGCTGCTCACGCGCCTCTTCCTGCCCGAGGGTCTGCACCCCAAAAATCCCCGGGCTTTGGGGGCTGCGGGAGGGGCCGGGGGTTCCCCAGGGGGGGTTTGAGGGGCACCTGGGTCCGTTCTGGAGGGGTTTGGGGGTCCTTGAGGGGATTTGGGGTTCCTGGGTCAGATCTGGGGGTCCCCAGGATGGTTTGGGGGTTTTTGGGGACACCTGGGTCTGTTCTGGGGGGTTTGAGGGTCCTAAGGGATTTGGGGTTCCTGGGTCACGGGCTTGGGGGTCCTGAGAGATTTGGGGGTCCCCAGGATGGATTTGGGGGGGCTTAAGGGAGTTTTGGGGTCCCTAAGTGGGATTTGGGGTTCCTGGGTGACTTTTGGGGGGGATTCTGAGAGATTTGGGGATCCCCAGGATGGAATTTGGGGGATTTTGGGGGGTACCTGAGTCTGTTCGGGGGGGGTTTGGGGGTCCTTAAAGAGGATTTGGGGTTCCTGGGTCAGATCTGGGGGTCCCCAGGATGGATTTGGGGGGGTTTGGGGGCACCTGGGTCTGTTCTGGGGGGGGTTTGGGGGTCCTTGAGGGGATTTGGGGTTCCTGGGTCAGATTTGGGGGGGGTCCTGAGAGATTTGGGGGTTTTGAGGGGGTCTCTGGGGGGTTTGGGGTGGTTTAAAGGGGGTTTGGGGGTCCTTAAAGGGGTTTTGGGGTTCCTGGGTCAGATTTGGGGGGGGTCCTGAGAGATTTGGGGGTCACTGGGTCCCATTTGGGGTCCCTAACAGTGATTTGGGGGGCTCCCCAAATTCCTGGGTGACTTTTGGGGGGGATCCTGAGAGATTTGGGGGTCCCCAGGATGGATTGGGGGGATTTTGGGGGGCACCTGAGTCAGTTCAGGGGAGATTTTGGGGTCCCTAAGAGGAATTTGGGGTTCCTGGGTCAGATTTGGGGGCATCCTGAGAGATTTGGGGAGTTTTAGGGGTCTCTGGGGGTTTTGGGGGGCACCTGGGTCTGTTCTGGGGGGTTTGGGGGTCCTTGAAGGGGATTTGGGGTTCCTGGGTCAGATTTGGGAGAATCCTGAGAGATTTTGGGGGTTTTGGGGGGCACTTGAGTCTGTTCTGGGTGGGATTTGGGGTCCTTGAGTGATTTGGGGGTCCCAATTCCTGGGTCACTTTTGGGGGGGGTCCTGAGAGATTTGGGGGTCCCCAGGATGGATTTGGGGGGGGTTTGGGGGGCACCTGGGTCCGTTCTTGGGGGATTTCGGGGTCCTCGAGTGATTTGGGGGGGTTCCCAAATTCCTGGGTCACTTTTGGGGGGGATTCTGAGAGATTTGGGGGTCACTGGGTCCCATTTGGGGGAGTTAAAGGGGTCTCTGGGGGTTTTGGGGGGCACCTGGGTCTGTTCTGGAGGGGTTTGGGGGTCCTTGAAGGGGATTTGGGGTTCCTGGGTCAGATTTGGGGGGGGTCCTGAGAGATTTGGGGGTCCCCAGGATGGATTTGGGGGGGCTTAAGGGAGTTTTGGGGTCCCTAAGTGGGATATGGGGTTCCTGGGTGACTTTTGGGGGGGATTCTGAGAGATTTGGGGATCCCCAGGATGGAATTTGGGGGGATTTTGGGGGGTACCTGAGTCTGTTCTGGGGGGTTTGGGGGTCCTTAAAGGGGATTTGGGGTTCCTGGGTCAGATTTAGGGGCTCCTGAGAGATTTGGGGGTCACTGGGTCCCATTTGGGGTCCCTAACAGTGATTTGGGGGGCTCCCCAAATTCCTGGGTCACTTTTGGGGGGGATTCTGAGAGATTTGGGGGTTTGAGGGGTCTCTGGGGGGTTTGGGGTGGTTTAAAGGGGGTTTGGGGATCCTTAAAGGGGTTTTGGGGTTCCTGGGTCAGATTTGGGGGTCCTGAGAGATTTGGGGGTCCCCAGGATGGATTTGGGGGTTTTGGGGGGCACTTGAGTCTGTTCTGGGTGGGATTTGGGGTCCTTGAGTGATTTGGGGGGGGGTCCCCGAATTCCTGGGTGACTTTTGGGGGGGATCCTGAGAGATTTGGGGGTCCCCAGGATGGATTTTGGGGGTTTTGGGGGTACCTGAGTCAGTTCGGGGGAGATTTTGGGGTCCCTAAGAGGAATTTGGGGTTCCTGGGTCAGATTTGGGGGGTCCTGAGGGATTTGGGGGTCCCGGGATGGATTCCGGAGGGGTCCCCAAATTCCTGGGTCGGTTTTGGGGGGAATCCTGGGAGATTTGGGGGTCCCCAGGATGGATTTGGGGGAGTTTAAGGGGTACCTGGGTCTGTTCTGGGGGGGTTTGGGGGTCCTTAAAGGGGTTTTGGGGTTCCTGGGTCAGATTTGGGGGGGTCCTGAGAGATTTGGGGCTCCCCAGGATGGATTGGGGGGATTTTGGGGGGCACCTGGGTCTGTTCTTGGGGGATTTGGGGGTCCTCGAGTGATTTGGGGCGGTTCCCAAATTCCTGGGTCACTTTTGGGGGGGATTCTGAGAGATTTGGGGGTCACTGGGTCCCATTTGGGGTCCCTAACAGTGATTTGGGGGGCTCCCCAAATTCCTGGGTCACTTTTGGGGGAACCCTGAGAGATTTGGGGGTCTCTGGGTCCCATTTGGGGTCCCTAAGTGGGATTTCTGGGGGGTCCCAAATTCCCGGGTCACTTTTGGGGGGAACCCTGAGAGATTTGGGTCCCATTTGGGGTCCCCGGGCTCCTTCCATCGGTTCTGGGGGGGGTCCCTGAAGGTTTTGGGGTCCCCCCCAGGGCCCCCCGGGCACTGCCTGGAGCAGCTGCGCCCCGAGGACATCGTGGGGGTCGCGGCCAAGACGCTGCGGGTGAACCCCGAAATGCTGCTGCAGGAGCTGCGCCCGGCCCGGGGAGCCCGGCCCCGGTACGGGGCTCTGGGGGTTGGGGGTCTGGGGGTGTGGGGTCTGGGGGGAATTGGGGGCTCTGGGGGGGGGGGGTGCTGGGGGGTTGGGGGTGCTGGGGGAAATAGGGGGTCCTGGGATGGAAAATGGGGGGTCTGGGGGGTGGGGGTCCTGGGGGGGTGGAGATCCTGGGGGAAGTGGGGGTTCTGGGGGATATTTGGGGTTCTGGGAAATTGGGGGTTCTGGGGGGAAATTGGGGTGCTGGGGGAAAATAGGGGGTGCTGGGGAGGAAATTGGGGTTCTGGGGGGCAAAATTTGGGTTCTGGGGTGATATTTGGGGTTCTGGGGGGGTGGGGGCCTGGGGGGATTGGGGTGCTGGGGAATTGGGGGTGCTGGGGGGAATGGGGGCTCTGGGGGAAATAGGGGTTCTGGGGGGGGGAATTGGGGGTCCTGGGGGGAAGTGGGGTCCTGAGAGGGTAATTGGGGTCCTTAGGGGATATTTGGGGGTTCTGGGGGGCAAAATTGGGGTCCTGGGAGGGCAAAATTGGGGTTCTGGGGGGATATTTGGGGGTCCTGGGGGGCAAAATTGGGGTCCTGAGAGGGTAGTGGGGTCCTTAGGGGATATTTGGGGTCCTGGGGGGTAAAATTTGGGGTCCTGGGAGGGCAAAATTGGGGTTTTGGGGTGATATTTGGGGTTCTGGGGGGGAAGTTGGGGTTCTGGGGGGATATTTGGGGTTCTGGGGGAGAATTGGGGTTCTGGGGGGAAATTGGGGGTGCTGGGGGGAGTTTGGGGGTCCTGGGGGGCAAAATTGGGGTCCTGGGGGGGGATTGGGGATCCTGGGGGGGAAATTGGGGTTCTGGGGGGTAAAATTTGGGTTCTGGGGGGGAAATTGGGGATCTGGGGGGGAATTGGGGGTGCTGGGGTGATATTTGGGGGTTCTGGGGGGGAAATTGGGAGTCCTGGGGGAAAAATTGGGGGTCCCCCTATTAATTTTGGGGTTCACCCCATGAATTTCGGGTTCCCCCCCCTCATTTTCCCCCCTCTGTGCCCCCCAGGTCGCCGCCCCCGGGCGGGGGTCTGGATTTTTGGGTTCACCCATGAATTTTGGGGTCTGGATTTCGGGTTCCCCCCCTCATTTCCCCCTTATTTGCCCCCCAGGTCCCCGCCGCCCCCGGGTGGGGGTCAGGATTTCGGGGTGCCCCCATTAATTTTGGGGTTCACCCATGAATTTCAGGGTCTGGATTTTGGGGTTCACCCCATGAATTTCGGGGTCGGGATTTTGGGGTTCACGCCCTGTATTTGGGGGTCCCCCCCTCATTTCCCCCCAGGTCGCCCCGGGCGGGGGTCTCGGCGCGGCGCTGCAGGAGCTCTCCCGCCTGGCGGGGGCGGCGCCGCTGCCCCTGCTCGAGGCGTTCGGGTCCCCCGGGCGGGACCCCGGGGCGGCGCCGCGGCGGGGGCTGGGGGGCGGCGCTGGGGGCTTCAGGTGCGTGCGCGGCCCCCCGCCCAGCAGGTACAGAAATGGGGGGAATCATTGGGATTTGGGGGGATTTTGGGGGGTCCCTGAGGGGCTTCCGGTGCGTGCGCAGCCCCCGCTTCGCACAGCAGGTACGAAATTGGGGGGTCATTGGGATTTTGGGGGGATTTGGGGATTTTTGGGGGGTTTGGGGGCTTCCGGTGCGTGCGCAGCCCCCGCTTCGCCCAGCAGGTATGAAATGGGGGGGTCATTGGGATTTTGGGGGGATTTTGGGGGTTTTTGGGGGGATTTTGGGGGATTTTGGGGGGGATTTTGGGCGGATTTTGGGGGGATTTTGGGGGGGATTTTGGGGGCATTTTGGGGGGGATTATTGGGATTTTGGGGGGATTTGGGGGGATTTCAGGGTGTTTGGGCTCCTGGGGTGTTTCCGGGGGGTTTTGGGGGTTCAGGCCCCCGCTGACCCCCACATCCCCGTCTCCCCAGTACTCCCAGTTTGCGGCCAGGCAGGAGCTGCTGGAGCAGCTGGAGGAGCTGCAGTTCCAGCTGTCGGACCAGTCGCTGCTGCTGCTGCCCGAGTACCACCAGCGCCTCGAGGTGGGGCCAAAAACAGCCCAAAAATACCCCAAAATCACCCCAAAAATACCCCAAAAATCACCCCAAAATCACCCCAAAAATCCCCCCAGTCGCTGCTGCTGCTGCCCGAGTACCACCAGCGCCTCGAGGTGGGGCCGAAACACCCCAAAATACCCCAAAATCACCCAAAAATTCCCCAAAATCACCAAAATCACCCAAAATCACCCCAAAAATCACCCCAAAATACCCCAAAAATCACCCCAAAAATCCCCCAGTCGCTGCTGCTGCTGCCCGAGTACCACCAGCGCTTCGAGGTGGGGCCAAAAACAGCCCAAAATCACCCAAAATACCCCAAAAATACCCCAAAATCACCCCAAAAATCACCCCCAAAATCACCCCAAAATCACCCCAAAATCACCCCAAAAATCCCCCAGTCGCTGCTGCTGCTGCCTGAGTACCACCAGCGCCTCGAGGTGGGGCCAAAAACAGCCCAAAATCACCCAAAATACCCCAAAAATACCCCAAAATCACCCCAAAATCACCCCAAAAATCACCCCAAAAATCACCCCAAAATCACCCCAAAAATCCCCCAGTCGCTGCTGCTGCTGCCCGAGTACCACCAGCGCCTCGAGGTGGGGCCAAAAACAGCCCAAAAATCACCCCAAAATCACCCCAAAAATACCCCAAAATCACCCCAAAAATCACCCCAAAATCACCCCAAAAATCACCCCAAAATCACCCAAAACTCCCTGAGACCCCCCAACACTGCCCCGGGACCCCCAAACCCCCCCAAGACACCTCCAAAATCCCCCCAAAACCCCCTGGGACCCCCCCAGAACTGCCCCCAAGACCCCAAAACTGCCCCAGGACCCCAAAACTGCCCCGGGACCCCCTTAGAACCCCCCCAGGACCCCAAAACCAACGCCTGGACATGGGGACCTGCCCTGACCCCTGTATGACCCCTGTGTGACCCCTGTGTGACCCCTGTGTGACCCTGTGTGACCCTGTGTCCCGTGACCCTGTCTGACCCCTGTGTGACCCCTGTATAACCCCTGTCTGACCCCTGTATGACCCCTATGACCCCTGTATGACCCCTGTGTGACCCTGTATGACCCCTGTGTGACCCCTGTGTGACCCTGTGTGACCCTGTGTCCCATGACCCTGTGTGACCCCTGTGTGACCCCTATGACCCCTGTATGACCCCCGTGTGACCCCGCAGGTGCTCTCGGAGCTGGGTTACGTCTCGGGGGGCGCGGTGGCGCTGTGACCCCTGTATAACCCCTGTGTGACCCCTATGACCCCTGTATGACCCCTGTATGACCCCCTGTCTGACCCCTGTATAACCCCTGTATGACCCCTGTATGACCCCTGTATGACCCCCTGTCTGACCCCTGTCTGACCCCTGTATGACCCCCTGTCTGACCCCTGTATAACCCCTGTATGACCCCTGTATGACCCCCTGTCTGACCCCTGTATGACCCCTGTATGACCCCCGTGTGACCCCAGTGACCCCCGTGTGACCCCGCAGGTGCTCTCAGAGCTCGGTTACGTGTCGGGGGGCGCGGTGGCGCTGGGCGGCCGCGTGGCGGCGCTGCTGAGCACGGAGCAGCTGGTGCTCACCGAGCTGCTGCTGGGCAACGTGCTGGCGCCGCTGCGGCCCGAGGAGAGCGTGGCGCTGCTCTCCTGCCTCGTGAGCCCCGGCCGCGGGGAGCCCCCGCCCCAGGGGCTGCCCCCCGCCCTCGCACAGGTGGGGGGGACGCGGGCAGGGGAGTTTGGGGGGTTTGGGGGGGATTTTGGGGCACTTTGGGGTGGGTATTGGGGGATATTGAGGGGTTTAGGGAGGGACATTGGGGTGTTTGGAGGGGATATTGGGGGGCTTGGGGCACTTTGGGGTGGGTATGGGGCACTTTAGGGGGGATATTTGGGGTGTTTGGGGGGGATATTGGGGGGTTTGGGGGAATATTGGGGTGTTTGGAGGGGATATTGGGGGGTTTGGGGTACTTTGGCATGGGTATTGGGGTGCTTGGAGGGGATATTGGGGGGTTTGGGGTGATATTGGGGTGATATTGGGGAGTTTGGGGTGGGTATTGGGGTGTTTGGAGGGGATATTGGGGTGTTTGGGGCACTTTGGGGTGGGTATTGGGGGATACTGGGGTGTTTAGGGGAGATATTGGGGAGTTTGGGGGAATATTGGGGGCTATTGAGGGGTTTAGGGGGGATATTGGGGGGTTTGGGGTGATTTTGGGGTGATATTGGGGAGTTTGGGGTGGGTATTGGGGTGTTTGGAGGGATATTGGGGGAGTTTGGGGGGATTTTGGGGGTTTGGGGGGGATTTTGGGGTGTTTGGGGCACTTTGGGGTGGGTATTGGGGGACATTGGGGTGTTTGGAGGAGATATTGGGGTGTTTGGGGGAATATTGGGGGCTATTGAGGGGTTTAGGGGGGATATTGGGGAGTTTGGGGGGATATTGGGGGTTTGGGGCACTTTGGGGGTGGGTATGGGGCACTTTAGGGGGATATTGGGGGTTTGGGGTGATTTTGGGGGTGATATTGGGGGAGTTTGGGGTGGGTATTGGGGTGTTTGGAGGGATATTGGGGTGTTTGGGGCACTTTGGGGTGGGTATTGGGGGATACTGGGGTGTTTAGGGGTGATATTGGGGAGTTTGGGGGAATATTGGGGGCTATTGAGGGGTTTAGGGGGGATATTGGGGAGTTTGGGGGGGATATTGGGGGGTTTGGGGCACTTTGGGGTGGGTATGGGGTACTTTAGGGGGGATATTGGGGGGTTTGGGGTACTTTGGCATGGGTATTGGGGGATATTGGGGCACTTTGGGGGGATATTGGGGTGTTTGGGGGATATTGAGTGGTTTGGGGGTGATTTTGGGGGGATTTTGGGGGTTTGGGGGGAATTGGGGGGTATATTGGGGGTTTGGGGGGATTTGGGGTGTTTGGGGCACTTTGGGGTGGGTATTGGGGAGTTTGGGGGGGACATTGGGGAGTTTGGGAGGATTTGGGATGGGTATGGGGGATACTGGGGAGTTTGGGGGAATATTGGGGGCTATTGAGGGGTTTAGGGGTGATATTGGGGGGTTTGGAGCACTTTGGGGTGGGTATGGGGCACTTTAGGGGGGATATTGGGGTGTTTGGGGGGATATTGGGGAGTTTGGGGTGATTTTGGGGTGATTTTGGGGTGTTTTGGGGTTATTTTGGGCGATTTTGGGGTATTTTGGGCCCCCCAGGCCCTGGAGCGGCTCTGGGTGTATTTTGGGTGTATTTTGGGTGTTTTGGGGTGATTTTGGGGTGATTTTGGGGGCGATTTGGGGTGATTTGGGGTGATTTGGGGTGATTTTGGGTGATTTGGGGTGATTTGGGGCGATTTTGGGGCGATTTGGGGTGATTTGGGGGTGATTTTGGGGTGATTTTGGGGGTTATTTTGGGTGATTTTGGGGTATTTTGGGCCCCCCAGGCCCTGGAGCGGCTGTGGGTGTATTTTGGGGTGATTTTGGGGTGATTTTGGGGCGATTTGGGGTGATTTGGGGTGATTTTGGGGTGATTTTGGGGTTATTTTGGGTGATTTTGGGGTGATTGTGCCCCCCAGGCCCTGGAGCGGCTGTGGGTGTATTTTGGGGTGATTTTGGGGGTTATTTTGGGGTGATTTGGGGTGATTTTGGGGTGATTTTGGGGTGATTTTTGGGGTTATTTTGGGGTGATTTGGGGTGATTTTGGGGTTATTTTGGGGTGATTTGGGGTGATTTTTGGGGTTATTTTGGGGTGATTTGGGGTGATTTTGGGGTGATTTGGGGTGATTTTGGGGTGATTTTGGGGTGATTTTGGGGGCCATTTTGGGCTTATTTTAAGGTATTTTGGGCCCCCCCAGGCCCTGGGCGGCTGCGGGCCGTCGCCCGCCAGCGTGCGGCTGGAGCAGCAGCTGCCCGGGCCCGCCCCACACTTCGCGGCCCAGTTCGGCTTCGGCCTGGTGCAGGTGGTCTACGAGTGGGCCAGGGGCATGGTGAGACCCCCAGAGACACCCCGGGACCCCCAGAGACACCCCGGGACCCCCAGAGACCACCTGGGACCCCCACAGACACCCCAAAAATCCCCTGGGACCCCCAGAGACACCCCGGGACCCCCAGAGACCCCCGGGACCCCCAGAGACCCCCTGGGACCCCCAGAGACCACCCGGGACCCCCACAAACCTGCTGGGACCCCCAAAAACCACCTGGGACCCCCCAAAAAAACCCTGGGCCCCCCAAAAACACCCTGGGACACCCCTGAGACACCCCCAAGCTCCATGTCCCCAATGTCCCCATTGTCCCCAAATCCCTCCAATGTCCCCAACCCCCCCAGTGTCCCCAATGTCCCCATTGTCCCCAAATCCCTCCAGTGCGCCCAATGTCCCCAGCGTCCCAATTGTCCCCAATGTCCCCAAAGTGTCCCCAATGTCCCCCCAATGTCCCCAGTGTCTCCATCCCCCTCACTGTCCCCAGTGTCCCCAATGCCTGCAGCGCCCCCAATCCCCCCAATGTCCCCCCAATCCCCCCGATGTCCCCATTGTCCCCAATCCCCCCAATGTCCCCCAATGTCCCCCCAATCCCCCCAATGTCCCCAATGTCCCCAATCCCCCCAATGTCCCCAATGTCCCCCCATTGTCCCCAATGTCCCCAATGCCCCCAATCCCCCCAAATGTCCCCCACGTCCCCAATGCCCCCAATCCCCCCAATGTCCCCAATGTCCCCCGCCGTTTATGGAGATCGCGGCCTGGCGGTGCAGGAGGGCTCGGTGGTGCGGGGCTGCATCCAGCTGCTCGAGGAGCTGCCGGGAGCGCGCCAGGTCACGCCGCGCGCGGGCGTGACCCCCGCCCTGGTCAGCTAAGATGGAGGCGTCCGCCATGATCAAGGCGGACATCGCCTTCGCCAGCCTCTACACCAATAAAAGGGGCCTCAGGACCCCCCGCCTCTGTGGTTCAGTCCAATCCCCCCCCAGGCTCGTGTGGTTCTGTCCGACCCCCTGCACACCCCCCTGTGGTTCAGTCCACTCCCCCCGCCCCGGATCATGTGGTTCTTGTCCCACCACCCCCCGCCATTCTCACATGGTTCAGCCCATTCACCTGCTCACTTCCTCCCCCCCCCCCCGCTAAGTTGGCGCATTGTGGTTCGTTCCAGCCCCTTCCCCTCCCGTTTTCCACATGGTTCAGTCCATTCATCCGCCCTGTTCCTCCCCCCCCTTTTCTCGTGGTTCAGTCCATTCATCCAATTGGTTTCACCGGTTCCCCCTGCGTTTTCCACATGGTTCAGTCCATTCACCCAATTGGTTAAAACCCAGTTCCCCCCCCGTTTTCCACGTGGTTCAGTCCATTCATCCAATTGGTTTCACCCCCCGTTTTCCACGTGGTTCAGTCCATTCATCCAATTGGTCAAACCCGATTCGCCCCCGCATTGTCTCACCATGGTTCGTTCCACCCCCCATTGCCCGCATGCTTTCGCCTTCACCCTCCCCAAATGGTTCCACCCGCCCGAATCATTCACCCTGCGCCGGCCTCTGACGTCACCGCAGCGTGGCGTCGCGCCGGGTGACGCCATCGTGCCGCCCATGAGCCGCCGCCGCCGCTTGGGGACCCGGGGGGCCGCGCCCCCAGGCCAAAGCGGCGCCGCCCGAGCTGGGGAGCCGCCGCGCCCCGGACGGTACCGGAGCACCGGGAGCACCGGGGGTGGCGGGCGGGGGCGCTGGGCGGCGGCGCGGGGGTGAGGCCGTGAGAACCGGGAGGAGTCCCGGGGGGGGGTCCCGGTGCGGGTTTGGGGGTCCCGGTGTCCGTTTGGGGTTCCCAGTGTGGATTTTGGGGGTCCCGGGGCGGGTTTGGGGTTCCCAATGTGAATTTTGGGGTTCCCAATGTGGGTTTGGGGTTCCCAATGTGAATTTCGGGGTTCCCGGTGTGAATTTTGGGGTTCCCAATGTGAATTTCGGGGTTCCCGGTGTGAATTTTGGGGTTCCCAATGTGAATTTTGGGGTTCCCAATGTGAATTTTGGGGTTCCCAATGTGGATTTTCCGTTTCCCACCCCCAGGCAGCCCCGGGGCGGTCTCGGTGTGGATTTGGGGTTCCCGGTGTGTATTTGGGGTTCCCAATGTGGGTTTGGGGTTCCCAATGTGGATTTTGGGGTTCCCGGTGTGGATTTGGGGTTCCCGGTGTGGATTTGGGGTTCCCAATGTGAATTTGGGGTTTCCTAATGTGGATTTTCCTGCCTCCGTAGGCAGCCCCCGGCGGTCTCGGTAAGTGCGTTTGGGGTTCCCTGGTGAGCGCCTGGGGTGGGTTTGGGGTTCGTACTGTGTATTTGGGGTTCCCAATGTGGATTTGGGGTTCCCAATGTGGATTTGGGGTTCCCAATGTGGATTTTGGGGTTCCCGGTGTGAATTTCGGGGTTCCCAATGTGAATTTGGGGTTCCCAATTGTGATTTTGGGGTTCCTAATGTGGATTTGGGGGTTCCCAATGGGACTTTGGGGTTCTGGTGTAGCCATTTGGGGTTCCTAATGTGAATTCTGGGGTTCTAGTATGTGGATTTTTCGTTCCCA